>NW_010429551.1:68757-86122 GCF_000710305.1 Buceros rhinoceros silvestris
TCCTGCTTACTGACAAGAAAACAAATTCAAATTGTGCTTGGGAGGAATAACTTAACAAAGCCAATTTTATTATGCAGATGAATTGTAGGTGTTGCACGTCTGCATTTTCTAACATTGTTAGCAAGCTTTTTTCCAAAGCTTTCTCCCTTTCTAGGTGTGTATATTTAGAGAACCAAGCAGTCTTAAGAAACTCAGTTGTTTTAAGTAAAGGTTGTCACGGCTATATGTTTTACCAAGGAAGTAAGTGCTTAATTTTTTGTTTAAGGTTTAGAGTCTTAAGTTTTTCAAAAGATGAGCAAATCATTTCATCAATAACTATTTATGGAATTATACTTTTTCTAAGAATATAATGGTGAATTTGGAGGAGTGAATAGGTTCAAAAGAAGAAAAATATATCTTTCTTCTCTCTTACATTTCCATGTTCACAATTCAATTGTGTTCTTGCAGTCCACTGGCTCATTTCATTCAACAAGGTTGGGGTGGGCTACAACAAACCATGCCAAACAGTTGGGAAGCTTTAGTCTTCAGCCATGCGTTGTTTATGACAAAATGGTGTTTCCCTTATGCCCTTAAGGTGGAAGGTCTTCTTTTATGACCAAACATAATTTTTTGGATCGCTCACTGTTAATATTCTTACTCAGTGAAAAAAAAAAAAAAAAGGAGAGAATATAAAGTAGGCAGTGAAGTGTATTCATCTGGTCGCGTGTAAATAGAGGAAAACTGTGAAGACATGGGAGTCATTACCACTAGAGGACTCCTCAGTTAAATGTTAAAAAGAAATTGTGAGACCTACTTTACCCAATAATATTTCATTTCTTTATGGTATTTTAACTTCTTTTTTACAGTAACATTTTTCAACTTAAGAATTTTAAACTGTTACAAAGTAGATCCAGAGCCTTTTAAAAGCAGCATACAGGCTGAGGCACAATCATTTATAATGTTGCAGAACTGCAACCTTAACTCTTGCCTACATGTTTGAAGTTTAGCAATGGGAGATGAAAAGTCTTGGCTTTCATGTAAGAAAAGTTCCTTCTGATATTAAAGAGAAAACACCCATAGTCAACATTAGTAAATGTTTTGTTGAAAGTTTAAGACTTGGTACAATGCTGGAATTCAGATATTCCAGTTTGTTAATTCTTGCCATAAAATCTGTAAAAAAGGACAGAAGATTGGGTAGATTTTAAAGATCCCTTTGTATAAACTGCTACCCACATGGCTAGACAAAGACGCAGGCTGTATCGTGCTGTACATTATAAAGCTAGAGAATGTTTTAATTCTCAATCATCTCAAGCCTTGCAGTCCCACGAAGAACTTGTCACACTTCACTTGTTTCGGTTTTTCAGTTTATTTTTTAGCAATTTTTATACAAGTTATTTCAGTTGCTAGGTTAAACAATTTGTTCCATATCTCAACCCCCATTTTGAGTAAAGAAATCATAAAAGTTAGGAACCTGAAAATTGGATTTTTCTTTTGAGCAGCTGCTGTCCACAAGTGTGGAAAGATTGTTAAAAGTGAATAGCATCACTTTCTAACAAACTGTAGGCAGGTTTAATGACTGAATCTCATCTTTACATTACTCTGCTGTCACCAAGCATTATTATGTTGGCACTCATAGATAAGTGGAAGAAAAAGAAAACCTCTTTTGGGGGTTAAAGATGTAGCTGTACAACCACGGATGTCAATGGTCCTTCTTCACTGTTGACCTACCACGTTGAATTGTAATTTTTACTAAACGCAACTTTATTGATTAAAATGTATATAATATATATATATAATGTTTTGCAGAATACATTACTATGCACAAGAACATTTAATGTTTATTTAAAAAAAAAAAAATCCTTTTAGTGTAACTGACTCCCCAAGTCTTTGTACCTGTGCTTCGGTGACTTGATGGGGATTAGATAGATTTCCGTTTAATTTATTTTGAAAATCCTTTCAGTACCCATTTTTACATAGCACATTTGTTTCAGTGTGCTGACATTCCAAATCAGAGGCATCTGGTCTGTTGCATCTGCTATGCCTCCAACGAGTGCCACTATTATCGAGTTTTACTTCCCATGGCTGTTGTAACATCTTATAATAGATTCCACTACTTTTTGTTAAGGATCCACTTGTAGAACATTAAATATTTTGCTGAATTTATAAAAATTTTTGAAAGTATCTCTGTATATGAACTGCTTCTGGATTTGGTTTGGAAGGTGGGGGCTGTTTGTTTGTTTGTTTTAGATCGTTTCAGCTAATACTCTAAAGCTATTCAATTTTATTTTCCTCAAATTATATTTAGAATTCTTTTAGTTTGTATTTATCAAAACACTTCCCTTCCTAGCATAATTATTTGCATTCTTGTTACCCACAAAATAAATTTTTGTGATTAGTTTGTCCAGTCACAGAGCATTTTTCTGAATTCAGTAATACTTTAAGTGAATCTCAAATGGTTCTGTTTACTTTCATGCTACAGGATCACAGGAAGGCTGAGGAATGATGTGTTTTAGTAGCTAATACTGAAAGATAAAAGATCCACATTTCCATTGGGGTTTGTATGTGTATTTGTATGTGCAGTGTAGGTTCTATGTGGGAAGTATATTTACTAATTGTACCAATTGGTAAATTTGAATCAATAAATATTGTAACAACTTTACAACAATTTTAATTCATAAAAATCTGCCAAATATAATAGAATGTTTTTTGGGTAATGGTCTCAGACACTTTACATGAAATTAAAGAAAAAATATTAATTTGTTGTTGTTTTTACCTTATTCTGAGGGATTGCTTTTCTAGGACTAAGGAAAAAAAACCCTGCCTGTCCTAAAATTATATATCATTGTCTCCTGACAGGTCCGAGAATCTTCAGTTCATAATATAAGGGTTTCAATATGTCCTTCTTGGCCTTTCAAAAATACACGTTATTACATCCAGCAGAAAGTAATTTTATTCAGAATAAATGACAGAGGGAACTATGTCCTCACAATCCATGTAGGGACGAGATTGTTGTGTTCCCGAGGGAACAGCAGACCTAGAAGGATGCATTTTAAAGAGGCATTACTAGTTTTCCTGTGTGTCAAGTTCAGGAATCGTAGGTAGGTCGTGTGGGTGAATCGTTCTGCGAGCACTTTGGCGTACAACGCTGCATTCGCTCGTTTCGGTACCGAGCAAATCACCACTGAACGGCCCGTACCTCTCGCTGGGTTTCTTACTAGAGTTCATACAGCAGAGGTTTTCTTCCATGGGACAAACATAGCATTTAAGGTCTGGTTGGAGACTCAGGCTGGATCAGATATTCTCCTAATTAGTACATCACATATCAAAGTTTTATTTAGGAAACTTTAGGGAACACTTTAGAGTCACTGTTAGCACAAGACCTTAGAATGACTTATATGCTTTTCTCCTTCTGAACAATTTCCAGGTGGGGAAAGGAGAAAGAAAGGGGAATGTTACTTTGGAGGCCACACAATTATCTGAGCATGTTGTATGTGTTTTACTGTTCCTTTTGCACAGTCCATTTTGGCAAAATGTGTAAAGCAGATGTTGTTAGGCCGCAACGGGGCTGCTTTTTCTGTTGTAAAATTCATGCCAATCATTAACTGTCTTCCTAGAAAATGGAGTTTTGAAGACACGTAGCAACCTAAAGGTAGTAACTGCATCAGTAGATTTTATTTCTTTTTCTCAAGTGCTGTCAGTGAGGAGTGACTGCTAATGAGAAATTTATTCTTTGTTTAATTATGCAAGCTGCTGTTTTAACTGTGTGTCTCTGTATGCAATCCAATCAGTATACAAATGAAAAAACACCATCCAAGCTTTTGGGTGAGTTTGGAAAGCTAGTTATAATAGATTTGCAAAGAACTTCTCACACTGAAGTTAAAAGCAAGAATTTCAGAGGGAGTAGCTAGATGTGTATCTTGAAAATAACCTTTTTTTTTCTGAAGAGTGAATAACAGAACAAAACTGAAACTCTGTGAAGATTTTTAGATTGCTTTTGATGATGCATACTGCAGTTACTGGAAGTGATATTCTCATGCTCTTTTGTTAATCTCGTTGAACAAAAAATGGTATTAGGCCTTTATCTGTCACCTTCAACTTGGTGAAATTATGTAACCCTAATCTCAGGTTGGAGGACCAAATTTAACATCAGACTCTGCAGGTCTTTTCCATCCACTACAGTTGGTGAAGCTTGTTAAAACAAAGTATGACTATTTAGAACAAAAGCATTTTAAAGGTGGGGTGGAGACTTTTAAAACAGGAAAATACTCAGGATACATAGTCAACAGCCAGGTAAGCACGCTAACAGATTATCTTACCACTAGCCACATAAAAAGCTTGAAAGATAAATATCCTCCGCTGACCTTTGTTGTCAGCTTGATAGCTGATATACTCTACCTGCTAGCTATCTGTTCTGGTGACTCTAAATTGTGTGTGGAAAAGAGTAATCTGTTCGTAATTTGGTAATAAATATTGCTACTTCCAACTCCCAAGGCAGGGGAATCTAACAAGCATCTTTTCTGGAAGCTACACAGTAGGGATTTGAAGTTGCTGGATTTGGTCAATGACTTTTAAATATGTGCTTGGATGCTCCTTAACTGGGAAACCATTGAACTGATTCCGTGTTTGCTCTTTCTTAATCCAAGTGGAACTAATATATGCATAAATCCTCTATGCCGTACTTTCCTTAATTTCTCATTTTCATTATATCTAAAGCTATTGTATCTTAGGGTTTATTACTTCCTGAAGACCATAAGTCGTTATTTCAAAGCCCATCTTTTTCCCTGAAGGAAACTGTGGATCCACTTGTTACTTTCTAGTCAGATTGCCTGAGATTTATGTATCTACTTGACTAACATAAATTTTCGTGAGTGTTAATTACTTTTCTGCCAGGTAAGATGTCAGGACAGCAAAACCAGCATAAACAGTGTCACACTGGCTTTAAACCAGGAGATAGTAATTAAACAGTCTTAAAATATTAAGAAACAAACATTATTAATTATACTTCATAAGTTACCAGGAAAATCCTGCCTAAAAAAAAAAAAGTCCCTATACGTGGTCTTCTCAACAGCTCTCCATGCTTTTTTCTTTGTTTTATTTTTTGTATTTGTGTGTAACTAGGCAATACTACAAGATCTGGAGCAAAGACGTCCCCAACTGGATGAGCTAATAACTGCAGCACAAAATCTAAAAAACAAGACAAGCAATCAAGAGGCCAGAACAATAATTACTGACCGCAGTAAGTGGTGATTCTGCTATCGTATGATGTTTCAGAAAATGTGGAAAATGATGTAATACCTGATAAGCACAACATTTTTCAGACACTTCATGCCTTTCTCATGAGGAGAGTTCATCAGGAGACAGTTCTCACACAGGTTTTCTAAATTGCACATGGAAGAATTGTAAATGAAAGTCAGTGATCACATACTTCAATTTTTTCACCTTAGTTTCGCTTTTATTGTTATCATAGCAGAAGCACAGTGTAGAAAATATAGAATGTGATCACTATAGATAAAGAAGTACGTTTATTCTTAAACAAGGAGGAAGAAGAAAGAATTCACAGAATATGGCCATAGGCTTGTATGAAGCTTTCAATTTTATCCCTCACAGTACAACCACAGCCTCTCCTTTCCCCTCAGGTGATGCTCAACTCTGATGATGCTCTATATTAGTCTCTATTAGTTCTTCAGTTTTGGTTTCCCTTTCCAGAGTTCACCAACTATCTGTGTCTAAGGTCGAAAAATGAGTAGATTAAGTTTTAGAGGAAGTTGGTAGAAGGTGTAGTCTTGCCATCCTCGGGTGCTTGCTTGTCCATATGCCCTTCACTATAGAATGAAACACACTCTCAAAGTCACGCTATAAAAACATCTTTCTGTGCTGGACTGTTATATATCTTCAGTTACTATTTTGAGTACTCGGGACTAAAAACTACCAAAAATTGGATTTCTTATGGTCCTAGAGGTCCCCTGTGGTGCTTAGATAAGACACAGAACAAATGCTCTGCATGTGGCCACAGCCAATTCACTGCAGGTGGATGCAAACTGTTCTGTGCATCTTTGTCTGGAGACCAGGGAGTGCTCCCTGAAACTTATCACTGTGAAGGTGTATGCATCGAGTATACTTCTGTATCCCCATAATTAAAAATAAATAAACACATAGATAAATAAATAAACACACGTTATCTTCCCTCAGGTAAATACTTTTCATAACGTCAAAATCACATTACTTGTTTGGGCTGCGTTGTTGTTAGTATCACACAGAGATACTCTTTAGACTGTATGTGAAATAACATTGTTTACCTGCTATTCTCAAAGCATAGTATGGAGAGAGAGAAAGACTGTTTTCCTTTTATGTGAAGTTTGAGAATAAACTGATAGAGCTTCCATGTTACGTAAGAACCTGTTCCTGTTTTTAAGAGGAAATTAATTTTAGAATCATATTCAGTTGGAATCAGATGAAATGTGTACATATGCCTTAACTTTACAGTGCTTATTCAAAGCCATCATATGAAATACTCCCATCATTATTTTCTAGTATGTTTTAATTTTTAGTTCTGAGACAAGTTTTCTGAAGATAAGAATTGTGGACTTTACATGAAAATCAAGCATAATTCCTATATGCTCTCATGTGAAACGAGAGCATGAGTATGCATGACTGAATTTTTATTCTGCTGGAAAACTCCACTTTAAGTGAAATTGCCTTCTAAGATAGATTAAATGCTTCTTTCTCATACAGCAAAAAAGGAAAGCAAGCTGTCAGACTGAAAATCATAAACGAATATGTGGTAGCCACAAATGAATTACAGCTTTCATCGGTGGCTAGTGGTGGGGTGGATATATTTTACATTTTTATTTCTTAGGTTTTATATATAAGAATCCCCCAAATTATGTTTGCTTTGAACTTAAAGTACACAAGTTTCACTTTTGCTTTGACTTAGCAGTTTATTTTCCGTGCTTAGGTGGATATATTTTACATTTTTATTTCTTAGGTTTTATATATAAGAATCCCCAAAATTATTAGTTTGCTTTGAACTTAAAGTACACAAGTTTCACTTTTGCTTTGACTTAGCAGTTTATTTTCCGTGCTTAAACTGTCAATATCCTTGACTTCCAAAGTGCAACTTACGATGCAGTAGATATAGGTCCTGTTCCTTTATGTTCTTTCAAGTACACCTTGCTGCAGTATAGCATCTTCTAGCATCATCCTGCTGTTGCTAATGAAATATTTTTAAAGTAAACAAAATATTTATTCTCAGAAATATACAGCATCTGCATTTCTGCAATGGCAGGAGATAAAATATGATCAGGACCATTTTGATTGAGTGTTCTGAGGCAGCAAACTAGATTCATGAAGTTTTTTTCATGCTTAGTTAGTTTATATTCCTATAATTGTAGGTAGTACTAAACATGATTTCAGAGGTATTTATTACTCTCGAATTTGGGGGAGAGGATGATATTTCCATGGGAAAAGTAACAGTAAGATTTTACAATGTGACACACAAGGTTTTCCCAAATATGTTTCAAATGTGGCATACTGTCACCTGAAGTACTTCTTTAAAAGAACAATAGTAATTTTTATATTTTTAATGGCATTTTTTTTTTGTCTCCTCTATGCTGTGTGAAGGAGATGGAGATTGCTCTTTTTGGCTTGAATTAGGCCTGCTAAATACCTGGACAGACAGGATTCACTTGTGAGGGGTAGCTCTCTCCTCCCACCCCTTCACAGCGCGAAGCTGTCCTGAGCACGGGAAGGCTCTCCCTGTCTCCGGCACAGTTGGGGTGCTCTAGCCATGAGCTCTCTAACACCGCTCCTCTGAAGCCCGCTGTGCTGTACAGCTCCAGCCGAGTGCAGTTGTTCTGTCTTGGAGTCCAGCACGTACCGAGCCCAGACTACTGCACCCAAAGCCTTGTCCCCAAGTCCATCCCTGGGAACCTTGCTCACAAACAGAGCTGAACCCTTGACCACAGAACTTGCTCCACTTGTTAAGTCCTGCGCATTCCCCACAGCCCCGCGCCCTGTTATACTTGGACCTTACACCAGAGTCCTGCTGCGAGTCCTCCCTGACTACCTCACCTGCAGTTAATTTCTCCTTTCCTGTGGCTTTGTCCTTCTTGATGAGTACAAATAGGTTACCATGGTTACCCTGGTTATGTCTTAGCAGATATTAGTACTCAAATCTACCCAGTTTCATGACCTGAGCATCATCACAGTGCTATTTGCGCTTCTTTCCAGCAGCTGTGTACCACTCTCACACCGAGCCTTCCGTACTGCACTGCCAGGTGCCAAAAACATCAGATCCTATTCGGAAGGAAAGGCCGTGCAGGGCTGTGCCGTGTTGGTCTGTCACGTAGGAGCTGATAGTCTTGCCTAGATTGAGTGCACTACTTCTTCCTGGGCTGAATCACAGGATGTCACATTTTGAGAAGTAAAAAGCTGAGCTAATTTGTATGAACATGTTGTTCATTGCTAGTAAAAAACCCAGCACAATCATCTGGCCACTTGTCACTGAACAGATAGATATGTTAGAAATTCCACATGAGTCTAGTAGCTACTCTACAGGATAGCTGCATTCCTGGTCACAGGATGGGTCAATGTGCCATCAACTGGAATTAAAACCATAAAGGTTTAAAGTATTTAGAGTAGTTTAAAGTATTTAGAGTATTTATGGAAAACAAAGAAAACATTTAATCCAAAATCAAGCAAATCAAAAAACATGTTGGAGAATCTTTATGAAGAAGTGAAAAATGATCATGAGATTATTTTTCAACAGAATTGTTGTAGTGTTACGTAGAGTTAATATTTCTTTAGGAAATAAGGACAGAAATTAAAGGTAAGCTCAAACAATTGAATTATTTCCTTTGAACCTTTTTTCCCTACCTTTAGTTCATTATCTGTATGAAATTGCAGGAGCTATACTATGTAAAAAGAACTCGGCTTTATAAAGAAAAACTTGTGTTGTGTTTACGTACTGTTGTATTTAGATCACTGTTTATTCTATGTAAATCATAGTTTATTTACAGCTTATACATCAGAGGATAAATAAGAATATTAGTTACATTTAGTCTTGAGGAAGAGTTCTGACAAAAAGCAAGATACCTCTCTGCTCTTTTAATGCCCTTGATAAAGCTTTTTATTCAAATTAAACTGTATGTTGTACAATAAAATTTTTCTCTACATAATGCATCACAGCTCCAAAGCACTTTGCTTTACGTGGATGAAAATGTTGGTTCTTTAAATTGAATGAGTCTATAGGCAACTTTGAATATAACGAAGTAATTAAACTTTGAATATTCCTTTTATTTTCCATCAGTTCCTATGTATAGAATACATAAAGCTGGTAACAAGTCAATGTATTTACAGTGTTAAGATCAGAAATACCGAAGTAACCACAAAGACTATTTTAGATCTTGCGGAATCCTGGAACTGGAAGAAACTTTGAGTAGCAGGGTTTGTGTTCACACACATGCAAAAGATACCAGTGAATAACTTTTCTGCGGTTTTACTTTGCTAGTAATTTACATCCTGATTTCATAATGTGTTTTCTAGCTGTGTAAGTGATAAAGGAGGTATGAAAATGAATAGTTATAGAACGCTATGAAGAAATAATTTCTTACTGACCAAAGAATCTCTCTTTCAAGGTTATAAGAAGCCTTTCTTTGGTAATTGTGTGAAATGTAGTGAATTCTCAAATGCCACTTGAGAGGTTGGTTAAGTTCAATTACATTAAATACATAAATAATAGCAATAAATACAAGCATTTCAATGAAAACTGTTTTGATACTTTTGAAATGTTATTTGGCAGTTTTTAAAACCAAGTTCATAAATGCATGAATTTATAGAGGATGTCTTCCAAAGAGTTATTTTGGTTTTGTGCTTTGGTTAGTGTTTGGTTGTGGTTTGGGTTTTTTGTTGTTGCTTTTTAAAAGAAGCTATATGTTGTAGTTGGTTGTGAGGAATGCTGCACTTGAACTAATCTGAACAGAGTCTGAGAGTCTCTGTGACACTCCATAAAAATGCCTTTATTCAATAGTTTGCTGTATTTGACAGTTTTATGGCAAAATCATCAGCTTGTCATCACTTTCACAACAAAATGTATGGAAATTCCACAGTGAATTACCGCTGTACTGCTGGTTTTGACATCTTAATAAAATAGCCGTCTCCGTTGTACTACCATCCATGTGATTTTCTGTTAGAGCTACTGAATACAAATAAAGAGATTACCACTCGAAGAAAACAAATTCATGCAACTTGGAATCTGTCATCCAGTAATAAAACTCCTAGTTACCAAGACTGTAAAAGAAAGATGTAAGAGAAAACTACTTGTATACAGTTTTCCCAGTTATCTTGTTGGTATTTTTAGGCTGAATTATTTAATAAACCCCAGTATTCTCTTCTCTGGATGTCACATATTTCAAGAACCTTTCAAGAACTTGACTAATAGCTTTCCTATGTCATAAAGAGGCAAAGTTTTCTATTCAACTTGATGTACTTTATGGCTGAAACCTTGTTTTTCCTATAAGAACTTTATGCCGTGGAAATTAAGGAAGGGAGAAACCATTTGTCATTAAAGAACTGTCCATAACAACATAAATCTGCAGTTCTGGAAGGGATAACATTTCACTGAGAAGACTCCCTCATTCAAAACCACTTCCTTGACCCAGATTTGCTGCTACAGGATTTGTAAGAAAGTTATGGGACATTTTAAGAAAGAGTAAGACATTATTTGGGAACACTGAGGAGATTTGTCCTTTAAGATCGGGAAATAGCATGCCCCAGAAACATCCAAGTGATCGGGGAATTACAGTTATACATCATTTCTCAGGCTCTGTACACTAGAAGCACACGGCTTAGTGGACAAAGGGAAAGATCTTGACTGCCTACTTCAGGTGTTCCAGTGTTCACACAAAGGATGAGAAACTACAGGGTCACCTTCCTCCCTTCCTGGTTATATTCTTGAGTAACAGTGGCACAGCCTTTTTGGAAACCCCAGAGCTGCTAGTTCTATTAGGTAATACCAGTGTCGATGGCTTGCCTGTGAAGAAAGTTAATTACTGAACTCTGCGTGGTGCGGTTATTCCGGTGGAACGTAGCTGGCTAGTTCTACGCCAGGTACTTATAAATAGATAAGAAAGTTTTATGTACCTAGACATCAGTCTGTGTTGGAGAACAGGTACCCTGGATTGCAGTGTTGGATAGAGGCATTCATTTGCTCAAATCGTAAGTCTTAATAAAATGCTGCCATCTATCCTCCAAAATAGCTAAAAGAGCAGCATGATTGACCAAATCTCTCATCAGGAAAATATGACCATAAAGCGAGTTCTCTGCTGATTGTGAGCTTGTGAACAGCAAAGATAAATTTCAGTGAAGAATGTAAGGCTTCTCTGCAGAATGAGACCTTTCAGAAAGAGTGGTACGGAAATACTGGGTTGGTTTTTTTTTTAAGCCTTTAAGTAATTTTGACTAGGCCCAGAAAAGAAGGGGCGTGTTTCACTCTAACAGGTTATGCATTATTGTATGATGTAGCCATGGGTACATGAAGTTAACTGGACGAAAGTGATCATGTCTCCATTTAGTTGAAACAGGACCCAGCACCCAAAGACTAGTATAAATGCTTAGATTAGGGATTAATTCAGTTGCACCTGTAATTGTAGTCTGTGAAAGAATAGGCCAGATAAGGGTAACAAAAAAAATCCAGGACATCAAGAGAAACCCTCGTACATGGATGGAAAGTAGAGAGAGAATGCTTGTAAGACTGAGGCAGCCTACTGGTAAGGCAGGCAATGACAAGTCAGCAGGATTATTCATTCCTGAATAATTGCAATATGCATGACCGCATCCGAGGAATACTTGCCATTCTTCATTTTTCTTCCTAGTGGAAGCACTCTGCCAAATGCTAAGCACTAACTTACTCATGTCTGAGGTCAGATTTTTGATAGCTTATTGATATATTTTTGCCTTCAGGGATCAATGAAAAAACAGTAAGAGGAAACTTCCTGTATTATTAGAGGTTAGGATGACCTCAATTTAATTTCCAGATCTGCTACAGACATTCATCTGTAATTCCAGAAAAGTCTTTTAATTTTGTACGTTCAGGTCTTTACCTAGGTAAGGTGGGATAATACACCTTACTCTCCAGCCTATGCCATATGTGTTCAGAAGACTAGGGGTTTTGACCTGTTTTGTTTGAATACGACAAACATAAGTCTTTGCTGTTTTGGCCACGATTTCAAGGTAGTTTTATGTTAGAAAATAGTAGCTTGCACAGAACATTGTAAACTTGACTAGAAGGAGACAAGTAAATCATAAAAATATCTGGTTTATTTTACCTTTATCCTTGATGACATAACCAGAAGAGCTATGCTAGCTGTGTTCCAACAAATTAGTCTGAATGAAAATAAATGGAAATAACAATAAAAGAATTGTTCAGAAATTGAGTTTTCAAAATATGATCAAATTACTCATTCGCTGACATTTCATCCAGAGTTTGATGGGCAACATTTAATGCCCACAGTTATTTTAAAAACTGTGTCAGAACAGTACATATTCATTTTTGCCAGATCACAATTTTCTGTAGTAATTACAGAAAAAACAGGAAACAAAGGTCCTGCTCCGTGGAGATTACAAGCTAAATTTAGATGCCACACGATCAGCGATATCAGGAAAATGCAGATTTCGGTGTATATTGTGCCCCGTTTCTTTTTCTAAAATGAATGCAACACACAAAGAATGTATATTGGGACCTGCAGTTGTTCTCAGACAACCTAGTTAAGCATCCTGTAGTACATTTGGACTATAGATTTTACTTTGGCTATTCTCAATAAAAATTTATTATGGTTTTAGTTTTGCTTGAGTCGGAAATAAACCAATAACAAAAAGGATGTTTTGCACAGCCCCAAAGCTCCTCTTCAGGTCTAAGCTGAGTTAATACGGTCTTGACCTGTGCGAAAGGTCTTAAGACTTTGGTGGGTGGTTACATCAGCTGGTGGTTTCATTTCGTTATGTATATCAAATCATCATTATGGTGACATATGAAGTTACATAGATAATTCAAAGAATTTGATTTTATTACTGTTTTCAGTACCTGAAGCATATGAAAACGGTGGCTCTGAGGCTTTTCATTCAGTGTTTAGTGAACAGCAACACTCACAGGGATTGTGTCAGTCTTTATCACGCCAAAAAGGGAGGGAAAGGGAAATACCATAAAAGTTCTGGAGATTAGCTGCCTATATTTCATCTTTCCAACCAGCAGGTCTGTTGCGTGTTAGGTGAAGAAATGACTCATCAGAGAGTGATCTGAACAATCCCTAGTTGAGTAACAGCAAAGGACAGTAGATGTTGAACAGTCTGACATATGGCAAGAGAGTGGCGGCATCTGGGCTTGGTGGAGCTTAGAACCTGAAACAAAATATTCAGAAATGTTTTTATTTCGTTATGTTTTAATTGGATGGGAAACCATGCAGAGTGAACGCCTATGCCATAGAAGATTTTCCTGGAAGTGTCAGACTGTGTTTATGTCTTCTTTATCTTAAGTGTAAAAATGAGTGCAGTATTTCAAATGGAAAGATATAATAATTTTGAAGAATATTCATTTACATTCCCAGTATTATTATTCTCTCTGAATTTTTGAGTCTTTATTCATCAGATACCTTTTCTTTGCTTCATATTTTATGCATTTTCCTGCAAGCAGGATGTTGAGCTCTGTAGTAAAACGTAGAAAAGAATATAATAGACTATTTCAATTTTCAACTACTACAATGATCACCTCTTCCAACTGCCTGAACACTTCAAGGCTGACCAAAAGTTAAAGCATTTGTTAAGGGCATTGTCCAAACATCTCTTAGACACTGACAGGCTTGGGGCACTGATCACCTCTTTAAGTAGCCTGTTTCAGAGTTTGTCCACCCTCTCTGTAAAGAAATGATTCCTTATGTCCAGTCTAAACCTATGTAGTGTCTAATCAATGCTTAGTTAAAATAAATTTTAAAAATGTGGAGCAGTATAGCTACAATGCTCAAAATGTTTGACTGCTTTGGAAATTTCAGAATAAACTTTTCTTCTGCAATGTATGTTACTTTTTTAGTTGACTATTGACTTTTTACTTTGAAGTCTGTAAGGTCATTTTAAGTGTAAAATTTGGGTGAATCTTTGCTTTTTATTTCAACAAAATTCCAATAGTACTTGGTTTTGTCTTGCCAGAAAGATAGTCTTTAATTTACAGTCTTGTGATATCTGATGCTTTCCTCCTCTCAGGAAGATTAAGTAAGAGAAGTAACTTTTTAACAGCAGTACAGTACATAATCTGATATGGAAATGTTACTTCCTTTTAAGCCTATAAGTTTTTGTCTGTGCTGAAATTCCTAGTCAGATGTCCCTGAAAAATTATCATGGAGGAAGCTGTATATCTGATATTTCACTACATTACTGAGTTCTGTATCCTACTCTGGGGTTTCCAGTACGAGAAAGCCATGGACCTGTCAAAGCAGGTCCAGAGGACAGCCATGAGGGCTTGAGCATCTCTGATGTAAGGAAAGGCTAAGAGAGTTGAGGTTGCTCAGCCTGGAGAAGAGAGGACTCTGGGGAGACCTTATTGCTACCTTTCAGCGTAGAAAGGGGGCCTGTGTGAAAGACCAGGCTGGTAGGACAAGGGCCAATGCTGTTAAACTGCAGGAGGGTAGATTTAGGTTAGCTATAAAGAAGAATATCTTTACAATGAGAATAGCAAGACACTGGTACAGGTTGCACAGAGAAGTTGTGGATGCCCCATAATATTGGGAGTGTTCAAGGTCAGTCTGGATGGGGCTAAGAGCAACCTGTTATAGTGGAAATTGTCCCTGCCCATGGCAGGGTGGTTGGAACCAGGTGTTCTTTCAAGGTCTCTTCCAACCTAAACCATAGATTCTGTAATTCTGTGACCACGATTCTGTGATTATGAACTTGGTAATTTGTAAATAAAACAAGTTTATACAATTTTCTATTTCTGTTGTGAAATAACAGATTTACTAATTTAACTCAGTTCAGATACGAAATACCCCAAATTTATGCTTAAAGTTTAATTCATAAATATTTTTTAAAGAAACGTTTTACTTCTTTGCTTTGAAATAAATTCTTGCCCATTTGGAAGTTTGCTTTGCTTTCAAAGGCAAAAATAAAAGCCAAATCTATGATGCTTTGATTTGGCCCACTCTTTTTTGTCATACATGAGTGAATTTTTTTGGTTTATCCACTGAGCTAAGCTCGGTGTTGTTGCCAGCACCCCACACATTGTGCCTGTTCTGTAGGTGAGTTAATGGAGCTGTAGGGTGGTTTGCCAGCTGGTCTTCGGTGAGAGGCACACGCTGTAGGGGTACAGCAGTCAGATGTGCAGATTTGGCGTTGTCAACAGAGGCACAGCAAAAGCTTTACCACCGTCTGTGCTCATAATTCCCGGTCATGGAATACCGCAGAGAGCAATCGTGGCCCAGCAGATGGTCCCAGAGTTAGACCAACCAATGGGAGCCACTGTGTGGCTTACCGACTGTTGCACAAAGCTCACCGGTCATTTTGCTGACGGAACTTAGTCAGTATTACAGTGGTAAGGATTTGGACCTTGACAGTTATAGAAGACAAAAACTTAGCTTTTAGATTGTGTTATTCTGACAGCTCATACAATGTTCAGTGTCAAATAAACAGAAGGAAGAGATTTGCTGTTTATCCATTATAAAATGAATTACAGCCAGTTCCAGTCTTTGAATTTTGTATTGTGGATTTATGGCTTTTATGAGGAGTGGGGATTCTCCTGAGAAAATTATTTTACATCTTGAAGAAGAAAATAAAAATATAAACAGTGTGGAAAACTTTTCTTCAGTAACGTGGAGGCTAATATTCCCACATTTGCAGGATTCCTAAGTCCATTTTAATTTTCTAGATATTTTGGTACTCTTAAGAATGCCCACAGTCTTGCCTATACAGTGAGAGATTAATCTATTTAATGAAAACCAGAACAAATCAGTGCTCAGTTTAACAAGTACAGATATATTTGAGAAGCAAGTCTCAGCCTAAACTCAGTAGGAGTTAGTAGGCTGATGACATTAAAAATATACAATGTAAATATGAATGTATGATGGGAACACAAAGTTCTGTGGACTAAGAATTCTGAAATTCATTGCCTGTATGCTTCATTAGGTAGGTAATGAATTTCAGACATTTTGCGACTTAAACTGCTAAACCTGCCATTATGTTTTTGCATCAGTAAGTATGGAAGCCTGTGAAAGCATTAGTACATGAAAGCTGATGCACTTTAATAATGCTAACAGCATTCTCATTTATGATTGCAGAAAGTAGAGTATCATTTCACTAATTTAATGTCCCATTTTTAAATACAGGAAGAGGCAAGTCATATTTCTTCTGAAAAAGGTTTTTCTTGAATATTTTGTAGGTAGGTTGATTATTACAAATGCTATCATCGATGAACAGAAATTATATTTATAATTATAAATTATTTTCCCTCTAATACCTTAAGTAACAAAAATCCTAGAAAAAAGATATGAACAGGCATTTGGGCAAAGATAAATATTAAAATGCCTAGTAACATCTAATTAATAATTACATTCCTAAAAAAGACAGAAATTATTTTTTTTTCCTATTAAGTTCTTTGAAAACTTTTCTATCAATTTAAGACTGAAACTATTGGATTACTTACATATTCAATCACGTAGTTAATCAGGTTAGTCATAATCCTGTGGCTTCAATTTGGGTACCTTCTGTCCGTTTAAATATCATTTCTAAATCTAATGTAAGTCTTCATAAATATGTAATGAACATTTAAGAAAGTACCTAAATTCAATAACGTAGTAGCTATTTTCTACATTCAAAAAAGGAAATTGAATAAAACAAACATTATGAAAGAAGATTAAATCATTCCAGCAAGTGAACCCTCTGGTTTTGCAGTTAGTACATTATTACTGAAAGGGGGGTGAGGGGGGTGTATCATCCAAATATGGCAGAAAAAAATAATTCAGTGAACTCCCAGTGGCTTGCTCATACGCATCCTGCTACTGGAGTCTGGGAAGAGTTGCTGCAGACTCTGCGTCCTGCCTGATCAGTGGGACTGTCTGTGATGGTTCATTTCTCCATAGATGTCCTGCTCTACTTCTTAAGGTTCTGATGGAAGTACAGAGGTATCTGAAGTTTATTCCCTAATCTGTCTATCCATCTCCCTAGTGAAACCTGCGTGGAGGTGCATATTTATATTTTTTATTTGTTTCTGTAGCTTTCTAGCAAAACTACACTTAGTTTTGTTATCTATTTCATACTAAATCCTGAAGAATCTTACACTTCTTTAGGGTGTTTATTTCTCACATCAAAATTTTACAGATTGTATAACATTTTAAAATGCAAGGCAAACGCTCTT
>NW_010429551.1:86242-89195 GCF_000710305.1 Buceros rhinoceros silvestris
GCTCTTCCATATCATGCATACCATGATCTGTTCCCTTTTACATTTAGTGAAAAAACAATCACGAAAACTTCTTCTGAGAGGTGATAACTGCTATATACATAAATACTTCTATAAAAACTTGACAAACTAGTGAATGCTTTCTGAAGGACCTGTTTTCCAAAAAATAAACTTTTCCGTGTCCTTCTTAGTGCTCAGTCATGGAAATTGCTTTTTTTCTTGTTATAAGAGACTGATTTCTTCAGATGCGCTACCAGCTTAGTCTGGTTTCCAACTCCCACTTCGTATAGCAAGGTATAAATCATGCTTCACAGTGCTGAAGAATTATCCACATGGTGCTTAGCAGAAACCACTTGACAGTTTGCAGTTCATTCTGTTTGATCTGACACTTCTAAAGGAACAGAGCGACCTTCATCAGGTTGATCATATGGAATTGATTTTTAAATAAAAGAAAAATAAGCTTACCCTAATGAAGCAAAACAAGAGAGTCACAATAGTTAGAAATAATTACGCTCTAAAAGTATCAAACCTCAAAATGAGATTATAAGTGTGTATTTTTAAAAATAAATTTAAATCCATTGAAACCTCTTATTGCCTATCTTCCTTAGCCTCTCAGAAGCTGTTTAAGGTAACATTCTTCCTCCCGAGGCTTTTATGCCTTTACAGGTCCTTCAGGAGCATTTCATTGCTCTTCATCACCCCAGAAAGAAAACCAAAGGCTCTGGTTTCTCTTTTAATGACTTTTAGCTTATCTTAGAAACTAGAATATCGCCCAATAGTATAGATCCTTCTTTCTTCCGAAGTATTATTCATTCACTTTTTTAATATACAGCTTAATTTGTGTACATATTTTCTGTTTTACCTAGTTTTTTTGTAAGGCGTAGTCTTTTTCTAAAAAATCTGTTGTTACACATTATGATACATACATGATAAGGAATAACCTTTCTCTAAATCCTTTCATAGCTTAATAGCACATAAAAGCCACATTTGACATCTTACTGGCATAAATGATAGATTTCACATTAAGCCAGATATTCTAAGTCACTGCCCTGCCATTAATTTGGGGTCTATTGGCTAAATCGTCTCATCCCATTACTGACCATCTAACAGATGCGTAAAGTCTCTTAGACGACACCCTATTAGTGTTTTTCCATTAAAGTATTCCATAACGTTCTAAGGTCGTTGCTTGAGAAGTATGACTTTTATAAGCCTCTTAAAAAGGTTAAGAGAAATACTACTTTACAAGAAAAGATAAAGAATGACAGATGAAGCATAAATTACTATCTGAGTAGGCTGGCTCCAACTGTTCTCTGCTGTGTATTCTGTCCTATCCAGCTCCGCTCCATAGTGATAGCCTACAGGCAGCAACTTAGTAGATGTTACAATTGTTCCTGCGACTGCCTAAGTACTTCAACGTTTTAAAAATAAATGTTTTAAACGTATCCTCATTTGACTCCGCATCCACTGTCCAGACATTATCTCTAGACTGGTCTCTCACAGATTCACAATTGTTCTTCAATGCGCAGCCAGCATCGTTTTGTCAAGGGATGTTGTATGGTAGACTTTAATAAAGTGATTCCTTCTTGAAGGACTAGACTTAGGTCAGACACCTCCTGTTCTGGAAGGCAGAAAAAGAGAAGGAAGAGAATTTTCAGCAAGAACTAATTGAGAAATAGAGAACTTTGACGGAATCCTTTTCCAGGGGGTGGGTGTGGTGCTAAAATTTAGCTTATGTTTATTTGCTTAGAACAACACAATAATGAAAAACAAAGTAGTCACAACATAAGACAAAGCTTAAGAGATGTCTTCTCTGTGACTCTACTCATGTGGTTTGCAGAAAAGTGAGACAAAATTGGAAAGCATTAGAAAGCCTTGCACGAGTGTATGGTTCTGGTTTCAGAATGGTCTGTTAGTCCTATGAAAAGCATCTTTTTCCTCATAATTTGTTTATCCCTATTACATAGGAAGTTATACTGTTTAGTGGAAGAAAGAGAAAAGTCTAAAAAAGGTGTAGTAATCTAGTACGGTTCTGTTTAAATCCTTATTTTCTAGTTTCTCCATCATGCCTCTAAGAAAACCTGCTCACTGTTTAGTAAGACATGTTTTTTTAGGATTGGAAAAACTAGCGTTCTGTAAAGCCACAAAAGTTTAACTCAACTAATTTTCGTATGGGTAAGTGTATAGATTATTTAAAAGCATATGAAGTACGGTGAAATACATAACAATTAGCAATCCAGAACATTCAAAGAAAAATATGTTATGGAGCTGCAGCTCCAACAGAAATTAATTCAGCCTGATGACTATTAAAAGATGGAGCATAAAAATGTGTACTTATCTTTGAAAACAACTCCGTAAAGGTTTGAAACTCTACAGAGATATAGGAATAATCTCGAGGGAGATGTAGGAATGATTTTCAGGCTAGCATATGATTGAAAATAATCTTATCTTGACAACTTTAAAGTTGTGGTGGGGTGCTTCCAGGGCAGTATGCATCTGTCAAGGACAACGTTAGCTTGGTCTGCCTGTAATATTTTCTAATATTACAGTCTCTAAGTAATCAGTTTAGCTCTGCACACTACCACGTCTTGCTGTCTCCTGCTAGTGGTCCTGGCTGGCACATACACTGCCATAAAAAGTGTTGTGCTATGACTTTGAGAGACATATTCAGACCAGTTCTGTAGCGAGATTTTGCAAATGCAGTACGGCGACCTCACCCACCAATTTCTTATCCTCTTACACCTAACATTGACAACTGCAGCTGTTACAATTGTCAGAACGTGTAAAATATTTCTTCTTCCTTACGCTTTCATTCAGTGACAGCCGTTCTGTACAGCCGTAGTTTTAAAGGCTACTCAGTACCCTAAGAATTAAAATCTCGGTTACTCTTTTTCCTTCAACGCATTGGGTGTTTCATATTGCTACAAAGGAAGGTGGGGGGGGGGGGGGGGAAAGCCCA
>NW_010429551.1:89258-91013 GCF_000710305.1 Buceros rhinoceros silvestris
GGAGGGGGGGGGGGGGGGAGGGAAACCCTTAAGATTCAAGAGATTATGACAAAAATATGAAACTATTCATAAGTCAATTTTCAGAATTGGCTAGATTTCAAGCTCGATGTGTCTTTTCATCATAATCGTTGTTGCAAGAAATAACTAAGTTAAAACACTCCAAAATGCAAATAAAACAGTTTTCATTTTTCTGCTAAGAAATATCAGTGCATCAGCAGCGTCTTTTGGTAACATGAATTCTAACTGTCCATGATTCTGCTGTTCTCCAGTTATATGCTGCATCAGGCCAGTTGCTCTCATTCCTCTAGTCTTCAAATCTATGAACTTACAGTGAAAAAATTACTTTTGTAGGAAAATGTTGATATATTGGCGATAATGCTTTCGAAAAGCACTCTTCTACAGAGCAAAATGAGTGCAGTTCAGGTAATTTGTTGGACAAGGCTTTCTACATCACAGATTGTGTTGTTAATAATTTACTTGGTCACTTTTTTCGGAGTGTGTATTGGATTCAATGGACTTATCAAATTGGCATAGAATGATCGCTTTTTTTCATCTTTGCATAGGCTAAATGTATCTTATCTTACAGGAGCATTATTTCTCCTGTGACTGACAGCTCCTTCTCAGACTCCTCTATTGTTTTCACTGCTGTTATAGTCATTTCTCAACAATTTAGTCTTTAGCCTGCACCATTCTGGAATCAAACCTACTATTTCTTCAGGCAGTGCACAGATTTTTTTTTTTTTTTTTCTTTTAGTTTTGGGGTTTTTGTTTGGTTTTGTTTTGTGAAACTTCAACTGCTGGACAACTGGGTTTCCTGATGTTTTTATGCTGCTATGGACAATTCCAACACTGGATGCTAGCCAAGGCTTATTATCAGCGATTTTAGTGGTTATTAAGTTCACACAAATCACATTTCTTTCAAATAGAGGATAAATCTAATTGTTATTTTATAATGAACATGAAAATGTTGGAAAACTTTTTAACTTTTGCAGTCTGCTAATATTTGCCTTAATGATATAAGAAAGTTTAGCTATTATTAATATCTTGCAGTAAAGGGCTTGTTCTTCAGAAAATATTAAACCTTGTGTTGGTTTGGTAAGGACGATAGATTATTGCTGATGCTTTTTCTTAAATGTGATCCTTTCCCATAGTACTGTTTGAACCCAGTTGCATATGCATCAAAACACAGGCTAAGTACCACAGTGTCGTACTGTATGGCCCAGAACAGTTTATCTATTCTTCTTGGTTAACATAAGCTTAGTTGTAATTGCAGCTTAAAAGTATAAGAGCTCTCCAATACAGCATGATCCAAAAAGGTTTAAACATTATTTTTTTCTCCACTTTAAAAAAAAAAAAAATAGAGAAAGAAAAAGAAAAAGCTTTAAATTGACTCAGCTTTCATTTTTCCTCTGTGTTTCACCAGTTGAAAAGATACAGTGCCAGTGGGATGAAGTGCATGGACACCTCCAAAGCCGGCGACAGCAGCTTCATGAGATGTTAAAGGATTCAACACAGTGGCTAGAAGCTAAACAAGAAGCCGAGCAGGTTCTTGAACAAGCAAAAGCTAAGCTTGAGTCGTGGAAAGACATTTCCTACACCGTGGACGCTCTGAAAAAGCAGAACACTGAACTCAAGGTCACTAACTGAGTATTAAAATACTTCTGTTTGAATGAATTAGATTGTTAAAGAAAATGGCCTCTAACTACTGGACAGTGTACACTGAGAACAACCTCTTTATTCCTTATTCCCTAGCCC
>NW_010429551.1:91165-103768 GCF_000710305.1 Buceros rhinoceros silvestris
GATAGAAAGAAATTAACTTACAAAGTCTAAAATGGGTGTCACATAATCCTTAAATGAAATTAGTTTTAATGCATCAGTCGTAACAAATAGCTGGCTGATCTTGAAGGAGGAATACTTATCTTTTCAGCCCATCTCTGCTGTACAACAAGCTCAGCTGCACTGGCACTGCGCACTGGGAAATCCTGTAGTGTCCGTATGTCTGTCTGCATCGATAATAAAGCTGTATAGGTTGTCTGGAAGTAGCTAAGGAAAAAAAAGGGCAAAAAGAACCGTAACAAACTACATGGAAATCAAGCATTTTAGATTTGCCACAGGGTAATCTCACTCAATTCAGCTTTGGTGGAGTTATTAACGGAAATGGCTGCTCTTGGGGTTTTAGCACGTGTTGTCACATTCTGGAGGCTAAAATGTGCCCATCAGTTAACCTGAGCAGCTGAGTTATACCTCAAGTAGCAATGCAAATACACCCTGTTGCATCGGTTTTTAAGTCTCTTGTTATGGAAATACGCATACTGTGGTGACGTGCTTCATGAATAAATTTTGAGAACAGCTGTTTCAGATTAATAATATCTCATTTTCTGGTCGGGGAAAAACAAGGTTGAAACCAACCAACTGATCAGCCTCGTAAAGCGAGTCCTGCCTCCGCCTTAATGGAACGTTACATTTTAGTTATCTGGGAGAATAGTTACACAAATATTTTCTGATATGTTCTCCTCTCCTGCCCACCAGATTTTTTTTTTTTTAATCCCTCACCTATTTGCAGACTTAGAACAGTCTTATTTGCACAAATGAATGGTAATGAACTGCTGTAAAGAACAGTGGGTGAGGTCCTCATCAAGCAGTTTTAACGCCAGAGAAAGTACGTGTATTACTACCATAAGTAGAATTAAATACAAAATTTCTTGGGCATTTTTGCTAACCCTTTTTTTTTGTTTGTTTCTTTTTTTTTTTTTTCCTGAAGTGAATTGGTTTTGGGCTGAGGTATGGTTAAGTTTTCTCATTTAAGTTTATACCGTAAGGGTCATTTCTTGGGAAGAGTGGCTTATGGTAAACAAGGGCAATCACTCACTAATGTAATGGAAAGAGTTATAGATTATGTATACTACTGTCATTCAGCGTAGAGGACTCCCATTTGTCACTGTCTTTCTGCAGAGACAGAGTTCTGGCTTCTGCCCAGAATTTAGGTTATTTTTTTTTAAAAAAAATCTTCAACAAAGTCAATGGCTCTGCAAAGACTCAATCAACAAAAAACCCCCTTAGTTCTGAGCAAACAGTCTTACGTCATTGCGTTGGATTGTCTTATGTCACAAAAACAATGTACTTAACTAGGAAATTAATTGAAAATACTGTTTTAAAAATGGATTTTATGTTCACTTTTTTACAAAAATATATGAGGTTTAGGTGAGGTTCAACTAAGAGGGTATGCTTTTTGAAAAAATTGTGGGGTTTGGGGATCAACATTCTCCAAGGAGAGGAAGAAGAATACGCCCTTCTCCTCCAGCCCCCAAGAAGGTGTTCTTATTCACAGAATGTATCTCTAGGTATAAAGAGAGTTTTTGAAAGGATCCCCGCGGTTTCTTTTCACTCCTTCTTTGAAAGAGATGAAGCACTTGGACTATCTTGGAGTTGGACTTGGCTCTTCAGCTATTCCCATCCTAGTCTGGAATCAATGTGATGTGTTAAGTTGCAAACATCAGTCTATAATTACAGTTTCAGTGTCACTGCTAGTCCATGTTAATTAGCTGTGCCCTTGGGATGATATGTGCATTAACAAGCTCTGCTGGTCTGGGGGGGTTCACTTTCACTTGTTTGGTTTGCCTAGCATTTCTCCCTCGAGTCTGGATGAAACTCACTCTTGGCTTAGAGAATGGCAGTGGGATGGAGTGTGGTCTTTTACTTACTCCTTTTTTTTTTTTTCTTTTCCCCTCTCCTCTCCTCTTTATTTTGTGACAGTCTTTGTAGAAGCATTATCTTCATCTGGCAGTAATTCCCATTGTGTCAAATCCCTCACGAAAGCTTCTCAGACGTGACAGTGTCAGCCATGTTGTTCGTACTTGAGATGAGGAGTCATGAATTCTAAGGAAAATGAAAAATGTCTTTGAGTCTAGTGGCTGTATAGTATTATCTAAATGTAAGGACCTGGAAATACATCGAGTCCTCAAGATAAATGCTTTCCAGGCTTCTATGCTGAACACACATATTTTGATGTTGTCCCCTGAATATGTAGAATAAGTTTGCTGTCCTTTGGCCTGCTGTCACACTGATGAAAGAGAGAGGTCAGTGTGAGTCTTAAATAAATTCTTCAGACATATTCATTTTGTTAGCTTTTGTCTCAATACAGCTTGGCTTGAGAAAGTAGCCACCAAGTTCTTTTGGTTTGTTTATTAAACATTATAGGTCTGCCTACAGACAGCTACGTCAGTGCCAAAGTTCCCCTTTCCTCTAAGTGAACTTCTAATAGTGCTTATGCTAATGCCTTTCTGTTACTACAGCCTCATACATGAGTAAATGGTGATCAGCAATACCGGGCTTTTGATTATTCATATTTTTACTATGCCAGCATTAAAAAAAAAAACCAAAAATATCTGTAACTTCATAGATTTTGACAGATTTTTTTCTGACATTTAAAAATAATCAGGTGTAATACAGGTGATGATTAAAAATATTATTCCTTTGAACCAGAAGTTAATTCATAGCTAATTTACTGAGGTTTAAAGCATATCTTTTCATTCAATGCTTTTAGTTTGATATTTGAGAACTAAATTCTGTGTACTCGGGTTAGGTACAGAGAATCAGAACGTGGCATTCTGGCCAGTGAGAGTCTTTACCCATAAAAGCCCTGGTATTGTTTCTTAAGTGATGACTGCAGATGGTTAACTCAGCTGGCTGAGGGTTACAGATGTATAAATAGTACACAGTCACTTCAGTGCCTTTTTGCCCCCGAGTCATCTGAAGACAAGCTAGTGCAAAACTAATCTCTTCTTAATATGATACCTAGCTTACGTTCAAAAAATAAACCTGCTAGGATTGCCTCTTCACTCTTTGGCTCCTTGCTTTGGTAAGAGCTACTGAGGCATCTCTTCTCCGTCTAAGCAGTTTAGCTGGGATGGCCAAAGTGAAGAGGAAGAAGGATGGGGACCACGTTTCCCTCTTGTAGTTCATTGACCATCTATTTCTTGTTCATCTAAATAAGAAATTAAAGAGCAGCCTGATTACATTCCCTGCTCTCTTGGGACTCAAGAGGACAAGGACAGACAACCTTCCACTGGCATAACCTGGGGGAGAACGTTATGCCCTGGATTTGTGGATAAGACTGAGGCTATCTTGCTTGCCTCTCTCATCTTCTCGAAGGGGCACACCTTACTAGGAACTCTTTTGCCACTCCCTGTGTAACAATATAGGATGAAGCACAGTCTCACAATTTCGGGCTGACAGTGAACGGCTTTGATTTTAGTAAAACAATTAACAATTAATTAATGTCATCGATTATGATGCAAACACTGAAATAGAATTCCTTGATATAAAAAAATATAATTCTTTAAGTATATAAATAGAACATGCTATAGCTATATAGAAAAAAGAACAGAAAAACATCCTGGTTCTCCACATTTGTGACACCTACACTTGCTCAGTGTGGGAATTTACATGCTCAGAACTGGATGAAGTTGTACGTACATTTTGCTGTATTTGAACTCTCCGCATAATTTGTTTTGCTCCACTGGGCAGTCCTGGGACAGAAAAAAGCCCAGCTCTGATTTCCTTTGTTGTTTTTAATCAAGGATCCTTAATCACACAGACTTTCTTCCTAATAACATCAACTTCTAATTAAAAATTAAAAATAAATGTATAGCGAAGTAATGTGATAAAAGCACAGTGTTGATTCTTGAAGACTTTTTATAAACTCAGCAAATTCCAGTGATGACACAGACAAAACAAAGAGAATGCTTTAAAAAAATGTCAAAATGAAATTAAGGTAATGAAGTATTTTCCTTATAAAAAAAAAAATAACCAAATGTGTTCTTAAGTATCCAAAAGATAAATGACACCTACAAATATATAGGAAAAAAAATAATGCAAAGAATTTACTTCTAAAATATTTATTTGTAAGGTAGGAATTAATGGGCCTCTGGCAGGACAAACAACTAAAACATTTACCACAACCCTTTGTTCTCAGTGTCTGAGCATAGAGCAAAGTTGAAGCAAGGCATGTTCTCTGAAAAGTTGTTGAAAAATTATGTATCAATTTACAATAAAGTAGAAAATACAAATTGTTTCTGCCGGCAAAGCTCTCTATGTTCATCATTTCCTTCCTGAGTGATGAGCTAGTATTGTAATGTCAGGAAGTTAATGGATTAATGTTGAAGTTAATGGTGAGAACAACCCTTTTGGAAACAACTTTGTAATGGATCTTTCTGTATTTTTATTACAAAGCTGGGATTGGAAGATTTCATCAGGTCATTTTTGTTCACATGGAACTGGACAGAGAGAACTTATTTTCAAAGTAAAATTTGCAGGCCATTAATTTGCAGTACAGACAAAATGTTATGGTAACTTTTCTATGTAATACAGTGAATAGTCGGTCTGCTGTGATCCTTTGGCAGTAAAAAAGCAGCTGTTTGCATGCATAATTTTAAACAAAAAGAAAGGTAGAGTATAACAAAGATGAACAGACCTAAATTAGAATACATACTTGCTATAAAAGGTCTACAAAATTGAAATGATAATTACCGTGGAATATATTTATTTATTTGGTTTATCTATTTCATTACATTTGTGTAAATATTAACATTTAGAGTTATTGGATATGATTTTGACAGAAAGGAGGTCAAACTGGCAGGCTTTTTCTAAAAAACCAACCATCTCCCTCTATCTTCCTCAAAGGAATGGTAGTACTCTTCCACAAAATTGTCACCTTTCCTGACTACATCTCCATACTTAACACAGGCGAATGAGTTTAAAAAATTTTCTGAGGCAGCTTCAGCTTAAGTGAGCTTAACCATAACATGTTCAGATGGTTTTGGGGAGTGAGGGTTAGTAGCCTCCTCCTAATGTTTGATTGGTAGAGAAATAGGATCCCTTGTTCAAAGCAGATAATCAGGTTGCTCTTTTGGTACCTGAGATGATCTGCTGTATGGTAATTGGTTGATCTGCTCTCTCAAGAAGAAGTAACACAAGAAAGATTGAAAATACATGTTGTCGGTTTCAAATCATGGAGAGGACCTAGAGGTGTTGAAGCAGCTTTTTAACAGTAAGGGATTTCGGGAAAAATCAAAACCCACCAAGATTCCACATGGAGTTTATGCAAAGATCGTGTACATTTCAGTCCTAATCTTAATAAAAATCAATTTACGGGGTTTCTGAGATGAAAACATAAGCATGCAAAATATTAAAAAATTCTTTATTTTTAGTTGGTGTTTAGACTCTTTAATCAGGGATTACATGTTTAAGTTTAGCTTTGTGTAGCCAATTCTTTATCTGAGTCAAAACAAGATTTCAAAAGGATTCCTGTTTTGGGAGAATGAAGGAGAAAACTAGTTTTTCTTCACAGACGTATCCTGATTTCTATACGAAAGCACAGCCATTAAGACAGTCAAACCTTACTGTTTAGTTTTTGTCCATAGCTTCTAATATTTACATGCAACTTACTGTTTGCACTTACAAATAAAAAACTTTATTTCTACTTGCATTCTCCCTTTGATTGGCTAGCTGTAGTCTTTTCCTAGTACAAAAGTAGACCATCAATTATTTTTGCTCTTTAGTTTTGTTGTTAGGCATTGTGGGTTAAATATGCAACTTCAGTGCATTTCTATGGAGATTTGCTCTGGGAAGAAGATTAACAAGATTGATACATGGAAACTGGTTGCTGGCTGAACGAGTGTTCTGGATTCCTGGCTTGCTTCTGCAGTGAGATGGCTGGCCCAGGTGTAGCGGAGAGGGAAGAGGAGAGGAGGAAAAAATAGAGGAGAGTAGAAAGAGGAAAGGAAAGGGAAGGGGAAAAAAGAAATTGGCCAGGATTTACAAAGCTCTCTTAATACTAAGAAACATAAATTAGCATTATAAAATATTGATAGGTTTACCAGTAATATTTTGCTGTATCGCAGATTTTGGGCTCTTCCAGTAGATGGCACTAATTACATAAACAATTTCCTAAAACTAATCTTAAAAAAAATGAATGCACAGGTATTAATTGTCCAAATGTCAGTATTATTTCACAGTAAAAAAAAGGATAT
The DNA here is from genome assembly GCF_000710305.1 of Buceros rhinoceros silvestris. NCBI lineage: Eukaryota > Metazoa > Chordata > Aves > Bucerotiformes > Bucerotidae > Buceros > Buceros rhinoceros. Next base: position 97,396 of record NW_010429551.1, read on the forward strand.
TAGACAGAACCTATTATTTCCCTATATTTTGCATTTCAGTGTAATTCAACATAATAAATAGTGATAGTTTGCAGAATGCATAAGAATTCATCCATCTATTTGTGTCTCAGAATAAAATAATCAACATTCTAATTGGTGTTTATCAATTTGAGCTGCCAAGTTTTAGCTGGCATTTAGGATTTGGTTGCTTGGTCCTTTCAGAGATTAGAAGTAATTCTATATTCATATGACTAAAGGAATTTAAACATTTAGAAAGACTTTGACCTTAGTTACAAGTAAATCTGAGGAAGTCCTTTATCATGTGTCTTTATATCGATAGTATAAGTTGTTCATCTCCTCTAATAATCATACAATGTGTGTGATAATTCTACGGTGAACTGAGGTTCATTCTTTTTCTTTGTCTTTTTACTACAGCAATTTTCAAAAGAAATACGACAATGGCAAATAAATGTAGATGTAGCAAATGACATGGCACTTAAGCTGCTCCGCGATTATTCAGCAGATGACACCAGAAAAGTAGAACTGATGACAGACAACATTAATGCAACGTGGGCTGCCATTAATAAAAGGTAGGATAAAATCCTGCAATTAGATTTATTGTTGAACTTCATTAACATTCATTGTCCAGCTTTGGCTGGAGGTTATAGAAGATGTAACTTTTGAAAATGGCATGATTGTAGTGAGAAAGGAAAGAATGATGACTTCTGTTATGTTTTTTGGAAATATTACTTTGGAATGTTATTTAATTATTTCAAATAAAATTTTGCCTCCTGCCAATTTTCCTCTGCTGTAACTTAAGTTATAGGTTATATTTTGAATATTTAAAATTTAGTGTTTCATATTTCTTGGTACTAATCTCCACATCACAATCACTATAGTGATTTTGAGTCAAAATCTGAAGCTGAAAAATGACAGACATATCCTATTGAAACAGGTTCAAAGTACAAATGTTATCCTGTGCCTTTGAAGCAAATCTCTAGTCAAGAAAGTTTTTAATAGATCCTTGATCACATACTTGATTACATTTCACATTCTTGCTGTGTTTGGTTTAGATACCAATTCCTTACTGAAAGCAATTTCTGCAGCTTGTCATCAAATTGTGAACCATCCAATATGCAATCTGTAAGATCAGAACTTATTGCATAACAAAAAAATACTTTATAGTAGTAAAAGAGTTTTAAATCATCGCACATTAGATGAGATACTTAAGAATTAAATCAAAGTTGTTTCAATCAGTATCTTGGATTAAGTTTTATAGCTTATAACTGAAACTAGAACTGAATTAGATTTTTAAAAGTTTTTAATTAAAGTCTATGAATGAGGCTAGAAAATTCAGTCTAGTTAAATATACAATAAATTAAGGAGAATTTAGGATTTCATAAAATTCATTAAATACGGGGATTGCAAAATGGCAGTTAGTTAAACCACCAATGTCTACAGAGATTTATTCCCACTTTTTTTTATGAAGTTGATATTCATATGAATGAGTAACTTTAACAGCATTTTTTCTGAAGCAGACTTGCCACTGACTTAAGATCATGTTCAAATGAGATAAGAGATGCTATTGATGTCCACTAAAAGAAAGCCACGTAATAATTTAAAAGTTGGTTTTTTTTAACAAGAGCAATAAATAAACTGTGAAATTAGCATAAACATTCAGTTAATATCTGCTTGTTTTTCTCCTATTATAGAAATAGCCATTTTCGCCTTATCAACAGTAGCCATATTTTTGAGAGAAAATGTTTCACTTTTTGTGATCTGAGAAACAGTCTGGGGGGAACATTTCTTCCTGCATGAGAAAGGCTGGGTGTCTAGTGTTCAAAACTATTCTCCACGAGTAGGTAAAATCAGTAGTTCAAGAGGGATAGGACCAGAGGAAATGTCTGTGTGAAGAACTACGCCCCTGGTTGGTGAGATGGCTTCATAACCCTGAAGTCCAGCATACATCTGTAGCGTCTGTGGGTGCTCCAGTAGCAATGGTAGCTACGAGCGCATCTTCAAATCCGTTAGTGCTTCAAGCACAAACCCGGGTGAGTCTGATGTTGCCTAGATGTGAGAACTGCCACTGTTGCATGGACTTAGCCAAGCACCAGGCTTACACAGAGCACAAATTCTTCAAGGCTCACTCCTTGAAAACTTCTACAGAACCCACAGACTTGTTCACAGCTCATGTGTTAGACGAACTATTGTAGTAAATGTTTTATGTCTTAGCAGAGAGCTGTTTAGGTGAGTGAGGTGACATTTCCTATTAAGAAGTACAAAAGGATGGGATTAAGCTTGAGCAGGTAACTGTAAAACCAGAATTTCCTGATTTTTCAATTGTATGACCTCATTACCTTTCTATTTTTTTTTTCCAGTTCAATTTTTAGTATATAATTTTTGTAAGACCTCACAGGATATTGGAACTTGAAAAAGAAGCATCCTGAAAACAGTAGCTGATAAGCTTCTTTAAGGATTGTATCACATTTCTATCTATCTGTGTTTTGTGAGACATTGATAAAAAGACGTGTGTACTAAGGCATCAAGTCAGTAAGCGACTTCTCTTTGGAAGATTTTCTGCACCTGTAGATTTTTCAGGTTTGTTTAAAGCAGTAGCCAGGTCTTTTGCTCGTGGAGCAGCTCCTGAATGAGGTCTTGAAAGAACAGTTTGATTTCTTTTGTTAAGCAACACTGTGGAAAGAGAAGACGGTGTCATTCATGGATGACTTACATGCCAAATTGTTTCAGAGTTATTTTGAAGGATTTTTTGCTTTGTTTTTCTCTCAAATATTTTAGAAAGAGTTTTATCATTCTTTATACACGTCTTGAGTGCCAAGAGGAAATATTCTGCTAAAGATATTTTTTTCTTTTCCCTATAGCGTTAATTTAAACAGACTAATTATTTTCTGGATGTTTGCTTCTAGAAGGAAAAATTAAGGGTGCCTTATATTGCTTTGAACTGTTTTTTGTCTAATCTACCATTAATATCAGAATTGAGTGTCAGTGTAAAAAATGTGAAACCTCCTTTTCTATGAACCAGATTAGTAAAACTCCACTTTGCCTGCTGGTAATAGTTCAGCCAAAGCAAGTACTTTAGTCATTAAGACAACATCTGCCAGCTTGTGGGGGTTTTGTTTTGTTTTTTCTGAAGTAGATGTGCAGCTGATTGCTGTGTGTTTACCCTTTGCCTTACTGTTCATTTTTATAACCAAATAACAAAGAATAGTGTTAATTCTCTAATGCAGTCAGTTGTACGAACACCTTGATTTTGCGTGTCAGCTGGGCAGTATGGAATACAAATGGCCAAAAAAAACAACCTAAACAGTACAAAAGTATGATGCATATCTGTTTCTTGTGTGAATCCATAGTATAGCAGTAATTAGAAGTTTGAGAAAGTTCATAATCTATTTTTGGTCTTTGAGCAGCAAATCTTTCCTTATCAGTGGTTGCTTGTTATAAAAATACAATTGTTGGAATGCAAACTTTATCCGTACGTAATATTTGAAAGTATAATTTTACTGCCTGCACAGAAGGAGCTCGACTGTTCAGCTGGTGTCAGATTTTCTTACTATATTGTACCTGTTCTAGTACTGCTTTGCTTTATGGCACTTGTGGAAGTACTCACATCTGTGTTACAGTTGATTGCATTCTGGGTGAGAAAAACTGCATTTACACATCAGCAACAGCCAGGAGTATGAAGTGTGTTAAGTTAACTGAATATTCATGGTTGGTGTCAGTATCTAGACCTATCTGGGAGCCACCTTTGAAGAGCTTATTTGCTCATTTGGGCTTGGACAGCTGAAGTCAAGAAGAAAAAAATCCACAATATGTTTCACTTTAAAGAACATTCCTGTCTTCCAGGTTCTTAAGCAACCTCAGCCTTTTACTTCCATTCTCGTATTGCTTTGAAGGTTGGTCTGCTTTCCTAGAATCGATATAATTCCATGCACGTAAATAGCTATTAGAGCTCTTTATGCAGGCACACAGTCTTTGAGAACAACCAAACAAGTAAATTAAAAACGGAAGTGGCCATGGGAACCTTGTTCATATGGAATCTCGTTTACGCATCTGCGCTTGCAGTTGTTGCCTTGGCTGTAGGGCTGCATTCGTGTGGTTGGGAGCAAGAAATCGTTGCAAATGGAAGATTTCAGATGAAGACTACAATGGTCAAAGGTCACTTTCTGATGTAATTTTTTTCGTCCCCCCCTCCCCAAAGAAACCATAGTATGATAATTTTTCTTTTTATCATCCTGTTGTGGTGATTTATTGATTGGGGTTATTTAAAAAATAAAATTGCCTAGGCTCAAGAAAGTAGATATGTAGATATCTTCTTTTTTACAACCAGTAAGTCGTGCTGAAGCTTGTTATTTACACCAGTTTAAACAAAGATACTAATTTAAAATTACAAAGACTTCTGGAAAACATTGCAATTGTAGGGTAATTATTCTGTTTTGTGAGAGATGTTGATAATACATGTTTATTTTTGTTGCCCCTTATTTAAAGAATTTACAGTCCAGATATTTGTCATGTAGTCTTTGAGAACTTTGCTTGGTTTTAATTCTGTAAGAACTTAAGTACTTAGTAGAATTATTCACGTTGAATTAAAGTGAGTCTCTACAGTCTCAGGTATCACACCCAAATTATGTTAAGCAGCAAATGATTTTATACATCAACGTGTTTTTCTAAAGAACCAATATGGCTCTGTTGACTATTCTTTTGTTTCAAAAAAGCATTTAATCCTGAACTCTCCTGAGAAGTCTGAATTTTATATGGGGTCCTGACGCCCTTCCCATCAGACAAAAAGGTACAAGAACCCTTCAATTTCGTGAAACTGATTTGTCTCACTTCATCAGTACAGCACTCCACGCTTCTCAGAAGTTACTCTCTAGCAGAGTTAGTACCATTGGCAAACACTGAGGAAAAACTCTATTAGCTGCTTGTGATGTAAGAATGTTAAGGCTTTTGTGTTGAAAATATGGGTATCTTTGAAGTTTCCTCAGAGGTGTGGGGGTTTTTTTTAAAGATGAGAGATTAAAATATTTTTTGTTTTCTTTGTTCCAGCCTGTTACTATTATTTTAAACAAAATAGCACCCGTCAAAAAAAGGGCTATTGAAAGGGTGTGAACACTCCTCTGTCAAGGTTCTGATTCCCTTAACATACCCCTATGAACAAGTACTCTGAAAAGACCATATGGGTGAGAGGGATTTTTTTATGATAAAAAATAAAAGAGAGGTTGCCTACTTGAAAAACATTCTACTCTCAAACAAATACTTCTGTACAAAGTATAATCTCAAGCTTATCAGCACTAACATAACATTGGTTTGTTATTTTTTCATTCTAATGCCCCTAAGAATGATGAAATATCAGCCTCACAAGGAAAAAAAGTAAAAAGACATAAATAAAAAAGCCACATGAAGCTCATATAAATAGAAGACCTTGAAAGTCATCTTAGCTGCTTATATTCTCATTTTCACCTTTGTTCTCCTCGCAGCTAACTGCACATTTTGTGCAATACTGGCACCAGTATGTGGGTCCGAGATTAGAAGTCAACTGAGGGTACTGAAAATTTGTGGTTTGCTTTGTGAGAGGATGGTCTTGGATACGCAATGCTTTCAAAATACTGGTAGGATGAGCTGCTGAAAAAGCAATGTTACCCAGAATATGGAGTGATTCATCGTTTCCACCTTTGTGAACATATTCTTGTGATTTTTGAGAAACTTTTTTGCGTAGCAAAAAGGAAAGAGTTCTTGAGTTACTTCGGGAGTCAACATCAGTAATACAGTACTCAACTAAGAGGATCTATGGATCCTTGTGACTTCAGGGACATGTTTCTTAAAGCTCCTAATATGACTGTGAATAAGCTTATTGTTCCCACGACTTGAATAGATACTTCTGTACCTTTCGTACTTCCAGAAGGGCAATAGATCATCTGCAGGTCTGCTAAGTCCTCCCACAGACAAACCGAAATTCCCTCAAAGACAAAAGTGATGTTGTTCTTAAATTAACTTCTTTCCTTTTTCTCAACCTGTCTGTCCCACTAGTGGCTTGCTGAGTTATTTTTTTAGACGTCATGAATTCAGCTGATGATTGATAGTTTAGTGGGTTTGGTTCTTAACTGTAATCTAATGTTAATGACTTCATTAGAGACAATTAAAAAGAAGGACAGCGCTGGCATTTTGCAGACATTCAGCTTTAAATACTGAGAGCAACTTAATAATTAAACATGAAAAGTGAAAGCAGAATATCTAGGAGACCATTCCTTACTGCTCAGACAGCTGATTTTTTTTTCCCTTATTCTTGGTTTATATTTTTAGTGAAATAGGATTTTGCTGCTTTGTTCACATTTACTGCATTTTAAATGCTGTTTATTACTTTCTGATGAAAACGAGAGCG
>NW_010429551.1:103858-126792 GCF_000710305.1 Buceros rhinoceros silvestris
GCGGTTCTCATCTTATAGTGAAATCCAGCTGGACAAAATCATTAAGTAGTTTATGGCACAGAATTCTAAAGGGACGGCAGTTTAATGAACTAACCTGAATCATAATCAGAATTTAATATGGACATTTCAAAGAAACATTCAATTTGAGAAATCTCACTCTTGCAACTACACGAGGTGCAAGGTACTAAGGAAGAGACAAGTAAGCCTGATTTTGTGACAGAAAGAACAAAAATATCTATTTTTGTTCTTACTCCATTAGAAGATTAAGATAAATGTGGTGTCCTTTCTTAAAGGTGAGATTTTTCTGTAGTAATTAGAGAGTTTGTGTCTCTATTTGAACAAGAACAGAAGCTAATGCTCTGTGCCCTGAAAGTCCAACCTTGAATCTATTTCCTATTAGTCTGCAGATAAATTGACAAACTGTAGCAAATTGATTATTGCTCTCATCCAAAGCTTACTGCAATAAATTAATGTCTTTCCTTTCTCCTCAATAGGCTCCTTATCAGGCTTCACGTCCTTCAAAACAAACAACTGAACAGAAATTAATAAAGCTGATGGACTAGCAGAGTGCCAGCAAATAGGAATTTGACTTTGGCTGTCATTTTTTGTTTGCATTATTATTTTTGTGACAGTCTTGTTTTGTTTTCCCCAGTGTTTTCTATGGATTTTTTTTTTTTTTTACAGCATTTCCTTTCTACTGGAAGCTTTGGTGCTTCCTGATTAGCTTCTGATCAGCTGCTGTACAGGCAGTGTGTAAGCTTCCCCCTCACTGGCTTGTCAGTCACGCGTGAAACAGAGGACAGTTCAGTTTGTCTATTAAATTTTTAGTCTCTGGAAGTTACCACCAAATGTGTCAATTTGACAACGGCGGTGCTTGCCTTTTACTGCGTGTCTCTTTTAACTACGAGCAAAATTTCAGCCACAGGTTGTATCTGTATAAACTCATAATGAATTTCACAAATGACAATGAGTCATTATCATCTAGATGATGATCGGTGGCACAAGAGGCTGATGGTCGTGGCTTGTATTGAGAGGCCAGAAACCTGGAGAAGTGGCAGTACTGAGGGCAGAGAGGAAGAGAACAAAATTAACAATGTAACTTTCTTGCATGTCCTAAAATAGGAGATGCTGAGAAATCATTGAGAAAAGGTGAGATTAAACCCGTAAATCTTGAGGAGAGAGGTTTTAAGGTGAGTCTCATACAGGTACACAGAAGGGGAAACAGTGAGTAAGCAAGGAATTTCTGAAAAGGAATAGATCAGTATGTTGTTTAGCACCCGGTGTAAATCACATCTTCACCAAGACCCCAAATTTAACTGTGCTATGCTATACTCCCTGAGGATTTAAAAAATTTTAGAGCTCTTCCTCAGCTACTGGGCATTACACCTCCTGCAAACTGTAGGAAATATTATCTCCTGTGAATGATAAAAAATCATATCTCTTGGAATTATCACTCTAACTAGCGTAACTGCAGATTCTTCCTTTGTGCAAGATACATAATCAGTTACATACCTGATACAGATCTGCTGAAGCACAATAGTCCCTCGTGGCAATGAATTATACGGGTACCTCTTTTTTTTTGGTTGGTAAAGAAAAAAAAAAGTATTATTTTTATCTGTTTAAAATGTACTACATATTTTTGAGATTCCACTTGTTCACTTGACACAGCATATAATAAAGAAAATTCTTGGAATACCTGAAGTGCCAAGCTTGCAACACCTATTTCCCACTTTCTGTATTTTATCGTATTAGTATCTTGTGTTTTCTTTTCTATTTTCTTTCTTGTTTTCTTTCCTATTAATTATATTCTTTGTAATTTTATAATCCATGACAAGTTGGACTTGAGTCTAATTTAGTATTGGGTTTTGGTTTTTTTTAAAATCTAACTTGGATTAATTTTCAGTGCCCCACAACACACCTTATATATGCTGATCTCAGGGGGTTTTTTTGTTTGTTTTAAAATCCCAAAGAGATGTTGCTGTAGTAATGCTGAACAGTTCAAAAATTTCTATGAGTTTTTGGTGTTTAGAGCATGTCTGAGATTGATACTATTAGTAATTAATTAACATATTTGAAGTGTCTATTGTTGTATTAGGAGCCTTATACCTTTACTGATTCCAATAGGGCAGATTTGTTTTTGTGATCATCAGCCTGCAAGTTTCGGTGTGGTTTTACCCCAAGGGACTGGAGGCGGTTCTTTCGGGGCTGTCCTCTCTCTTCCTGTTACTGTAGGAACACCAGCGGAACACACTTCTTCAAAAAAGGTGGCACTAAGAAATTATAGTTCAGATCTCTCTGTTGTGTCACCATTCCTTTCTATACTGTGCTGATCCCTTGGAGCTGTTGACATTTATCACTGGTACTTCTTTTCATGTTGGGGAAAATAAAAGTAGAAACATTTGTATTAAATTTTGCTTTGGCTAAGCTGGTTTTCACATCATGTCACTGCTTTATTCATTCTGTGTCTGATGTTGCTCTCCTTTCTGGTAGTTGGGACAGGTACCAAACCCAGTGTCGGGGAGGGAGTTAAAGGAGACAGTCAAGGCAGGGGACAAGGGAGGTCTCACCCACCAGTTGTGGCCATGGGCAAAAGACAGACTTGACCAGAGGAAACAAAATCAATTTAATTCAAAACAACAAAATCACCACCAAATCACCAATTAAATCAGAGTAGGACAGAAAGACAACAATAAGATCTTAAATACGCCTTCCCCCCACCCCTCCCTTTTTCCCTGGCCCAGCTTTACTACTTCCACCCCCCACACACACACTTGGCATTGGAGGGGGGAGGGAACACACAATGGAGGGTGAGCCAGTCAACTTCCTCCTGCTCGTTCCTGCTGCTTGTGCTTTCATAGAAAACATACCTCAGAGCTCCCTGTGGCCATGCGGCATCCCCCTCCCGGTAGAGAGTCCAGCACAAAGATCTCCAGCTCACGTGGGGGGCTGCTCCTGGGATTGGCTCTCCCAGTTCTGAGCCAACCCACCGCCAATCTTCTTCAAAGTCACAGCATTTTTTAGGAGTCCCACCTCTCTGCCATGTGCATCTGCTTTTCCTGCCAGTGCTCGCTGAGGATTGCAGGGCTTCAGCCAACTTGCCATGGACCAAAGGAAAATGACTGTACTGGTGCATATTTCTCAAACTTCTCCTGGTTACCTTGGTGACTGCATGGTCATTTCTTCTGTCTTACCCTCTCCAAAACAAAAGAGCGCTCTCAGAAACAAAAATGTGTTCCCAAACCTGTTTCCTCCTTTAAATAGGCTTATTTGCAGAGCCCTCATTGGCCCAGTCTGGGTCAGGGCGGGGCCAAAATTGGAGTGGGGGGAGACTCTTTTCACAAAACTACTTACAGGGACCATGCTAACGGTTCCATCTCTTGCTACTGAAACTGTGCCAAAGGCAACAGCCTCCTCCCTCCACTACCAAAATGATGCCAAATCCTAAACAGCAACAGTTAGTAATCTTTCAGATGCTGGTACGTATTCCCATTTTTATTAAGCTGTTGTTCTTTACTTTAAATACTAAATTCCTTCAAGGCTGTGGCTAGTTTAGAACCCAGCACTGTGTACTGAGTTTAAATCTGTGTAGTGTCTAGTGTTTTGAACACCGCTATATTGAATCTTTCTGAACACAAAACAGTGAGTCGCAAGCCAAATCAAGTATCTTTTTAATGTAAACACCTCATATATTTCATGGTTTATTGAGGAGGAAGAAAACATTGCAAATCATGCACTATTTAAGAGTTAGATTTGGGTCTGCCAGAATCCCAAGTGAGCACACAAAATTTCAGGTGTATCCACTTTTGCCGTGATTTTCACAGCAGAGTAGTCAGACCTCCTCACTCTCAGTGTTTTGGTGTGTTTATGCCTGTCTCCATTCTGTTAAATTGTCCAGCATTGTTGTCTGGAGGGTTACCTTTTCTTCTGCTAAGAATTTTTATCTTTGAAAATCGTCCAAAAAAGAACTGAGGTGGAACTATCACAGAACATCCTGTTCCCTTTGAAGTCAGTTGAAGGTTAGCCATTCATCTCAGTGGAGTTAGGATTTTCTCCGTAAGGCTTTTATATCAATCAAACACGTACTGAGTTCTGTTGAACTAAGTGTGAGCTGAACAGTCTGGTTTTACTGAACCGGGCTTTAGATTTTCATTATTTATTTATTTATATTTACATGAACCCAGGGAACAGAACTACAGTTATAGTTTCTTCCCAGCGTTGTTGAAACTCCGTAATAATAATTTATGATCATTACTCTTTATTCTCATTTTACCTCTGGTTATAGCTCCTGTTGTATTGCAAACTTGCTCTAGTGGATCTATTTTAATCACATCATCTCCTTACAGCGGGGAACTTATTCCATATTTCTCTTTTCTGTAAGAGTCTGAGAACTCCTGTATATTAAAGAATAACTGTGTAAGATACAAGGTGATTCTTTATAACTAGTATTGCTGTATTAGATTACATAGATATAAGAAACAGTAGGCAGTCTGTGGCCTCTTCTTCTTACAGAGATGCTAACCAGTTTTGGTTACCAGCTGTTTCTGAGCTGAATATTACCGAGCTGCACCCTTATCTTTATTATTTTACCTTTTATTACAGGCCTGGACCATTATCTTTATTTCTTTTGAGCATTTTTATGCTTCTGAATTGATATATTGGGATGGTTGTTTTAAAATATTCTTAATCATGTCAGGCATGATGACAGCATGTTTGTATAACATGAGTGCTACTCAAGACCCATATTTCAGAGGGGAAAAAAATAATGTGTGTGTTTACATAAGTGTTTGTTTAGTGTTACTCTTACTTAATGTAAAATGATGCATGGTATAATAAGAACCATAAGTGCTGCCGGAGAAGTTTTCCAGTCTGGAAACTGAGGCCTCTTTGTCTTGCATGGTAGCAAATGCCTGCTCTGCTAGAGCTCTGAGCTCAGCCCTCAGAGGCTGCAGATTTAAACGAAAACTACGTTAACAGTTTAATAGTTTCCTTTGTGAGCCCTAATTGATTTCATGTAATGCCATCAGTGCATTTCACAGTCTTATTAAATTTAGTTGTTTCTACCGAAATTAAGGGCAAGAAAACAAGTGCCTTTAGAATATAATTATTTTCATAATCAGTTTTAATTACACTTTGCTGTCTTAGAAAGCAAAGATTTTATCTTAATAAATTGTATCTGAGTAATTGATATGCTTTTTGTTAGATACCACTGTTGACTGCCTTGGAATCTCAAATGAATTATATGTTTTGGAATGCAAGGAAATACTTAATAATGTGTATTATAGACCATGAAGTGTGAAGAAGACAAGTGTGAAGAACAATAACCTTTTTGCTTTGTAGAATAACAGACCACTTCTGTCTGTTTGTTTCAGTTTTCATTTTAGGTTTTCTTTTTTTTTTTTTTTCCTGACATCACTCTTTAACAGGAATACCAACATTATTAAATGTTTTTTCCCCATGTTTTGTTGGGAATGTTTGACTTGAGTGATACAAGGGTTAGACTAGAAACCGTGTCACAAGTTCAGAGAATCTGGGGTGGGGGAGCATTTGTGGGGTCGTTTGGTTTTTTACTTTGTTTTTATTGGGGGGGGGGTCTGTTTGTTTGTTTTGTTTTGGTTTTTTAAAATGCTTCTTTTAAGTTTTGACTAAGGGCTATTTAGAAAAGTCTCTTGAGCGCATCCATCAGAACATTAGTCTGTCTCTACAAGTCATTTCTAATGATACTTCATCTGTCTGTGACTGCTGTGTGTGTTCAGATTATCTTTTCTTTAACTTGGTAATTGATTGATTTTAATCAAAATTTATTAGGATTTTAGAAATCCTAAGTAAATATAATATATTTTCAATAACATAAAAGATAACCTGTAATGATTTTTTATTACAAAGGAATTAAAATGATCCACTTAGTTTCATTAATGATTTTTTTGTAGATCACGGTGTAAGTGTGATAATCTATGGTTATGATGAACATAGGGAAAATGTTCAATTTTATTATGTTTTTGTTTATTCTAGACATATGTATTTCTAGACATGCAATATATTCTGTATTTGTGTCAAGGCAAGAAGGGAAAAGGAGACAAAAGCAATGGGAGAAAGAAAAGCCTGTTAGAGAAAATTCCCTCTAAGTGTCTCCACACTTGCCATACTGTTAAGAGGCATTTTGGGAATGTGGACCCCCATAAGTGATCCCATTAGAAGAGACAGAAATTCTTCTAAAAAAGGTTGATGAGGAATTTTCCTCTGTGATAACATAAGTCATCTATGCTGATGTTGTCGGATGCTTGTTTAAAGAGAGGTTATTTAAAGGTCCTATACAGAAACCTATGGATGTGATTTTTGTGCCCCATGGCATGATACTTCCTTTGGTTTTAGCAACCCTTCTCAGTCTGACAAATAACGGTGTAGAAGAGATGAGGGATTAATATCCAAGACTGATCTGAAACTTCATAGTTCTTCTTCTTTTTCTCATTAAATATCAATGGTGCTTTAATAAAAAAAGAAGTAAGGAACAAACAGTCTAAATTCAAAACTGTGTTTTTAAATTGCTTTAGTGTCTTTAGGAACAAAGAGAGCAGTTCAAAGGAATGTGCCGGGGGGATTGATGATTTTTGTTGTTTTCGTACAGGGTGCGGATATTCTGAGAAGGGCTGTGACAGGTATGAGATTGGAAACAAGGCATCCAATGAGCAAGAGCAAAAGAAATAGTTTCTCTCTTTTGTTGCATCCATTGTTCTAAGTACATAAACACCAGAAACATTTTTCAATACAACGTATTTTCTGGTTTTGCAGATTTTTGCAAAAGAAGCTACCAGGGAAGAACAGTTGCATCTTGATTCACAGAGTGAAAACCTGCTCATTGAAGCATTTTCTCTTTGTGTTAACAGAGTTTTAAAAAAGATAAATTATATAGTCTTATCAATATGATCAGGAGATGTTTTAGGATGTTCTACTTTTAGTATCTGAAGAGACTGTCATAATTTAGGAAACTGTGTGTCATTATCAGCAAAAGGACAGTACTGCATCCATATCGAGACGGACTCTGAGATTCAGTCAGAAGTTGAGACATTGAGATGTTTTGTTTTTCTTACCTGCAAAAGTAAAGAGAATCAGCAGAGAACTGCATTTGTGTGTTTATTTGCAGCATCTGTTGCACTTGGTCTCTCTGTATGCACAATTACACACGGAATTTAAAAATATTTCCGTGGTTATTCATATGTAACCATTATGGGTAGTGCAGAAAAGGCGGAGAAGCCATTTGAGCTATCTGAAGTTACTGAGAGTAGCTTTCAGCAAGTAGATCGCACTGATGAGAAATAAATGCAAGGCTGAGAGAATCACGGCGTGTTGAAATACAGAAATACATCACTAGAAGCAATCCTGTTCATACGCCTGAATCAGCAGGGCAGTACCTGTGTGTTCCCTTGGGCTCCAAAAAAAGCTTTTTTTATTCGTTCATTCAAAGACTTTTCCACCACTGAAATGAAATCTTTCCTTCCTTCGGTTCTCCACATCAGCTGTCTTCAGGTGTCCTCTTTATCACTTCATTAGTAGTGATAAAGATCAAGCAAAGAGTTCTAGAAAGTTATTGTTGCCTTCTTAGAGGTGGCTTTTTCATCAGGTTTGTGTCTTGGTCCTTTTCATATCTGTGACCTCTCATCCTGTTCTGACTTTATCTGAGGTTAAACTGTTCTGCCTCTTTAATAGTTTTTTGTAATCAGTCTAAGAAAAAGCAGCTGAAAGAGGGTTACCAGTAAGAACTTAAATTTATTTAGTAATAAAAATTATATGTTCCAACACAATTTTGCAATCGTGGCTTTGTCACACCAGCGGAAATGGATATGAATCTCATGAAAAAGTGCAAACTGCCTCCAGCATTAACAGGAAGATGCATGTAGTTCAAATTGTCTGGGATAGTTGGCTCTACAAAGGGGAAATTTAGGTATTCAGGTAACTGGCTCGGTTTGGTTTTGTTGGGTTGTGGGGGTTTTTGTTTTTTTTTTTTTTTTTTTTTTTTTTTTTTTTTTTTTTTTTTTTTTTTAATTGTATGGAATCGTCATTTCAGAAAGGAGAAAATACAGTTGTATAGAGAAAACCACATGAACTATAGAAGTAAAAGCATTTACTGATACGTGGTCAGCCAGTAGTCCAGGATTTTTTATTTTACATCTCAGTGCGATAACATTAGATCACCACCACAGTCTGCAGGCGGAAGTTGGATTTAGAGATCTATTGAGCACTGAATGATGTAGAATTTCTCCACTGTTATTGCCCTTAAAAATATCTGTGGAACAAGAATTTGTTAGTTTGTCTGTTAAGAATATTTTCTGTGCTCAGTCTTTGGTATATTTCCTTATCTATTATGTAGTAACACATGTAGCGTACCTTGGCATAGTGCTCTGCACTTAACTCTTTCCTGTTATCCAAGCATCGCAAAGCTTTATTTAACCCCTGACCCTGCAACTTTTCTTGTAACGTGAATAAGTGTTACAATTTCAAACAGGCAGATACTCAGAAAATGTGAATAATTCATTCCAAATTATGTAGCAAATACTACAGCTGAAGAAAGGTCTGATATTCACACTCAGGGAGCCTCTTCAGACCCTCTGTTTCTTGTGTTGTAGGGGATTTGGGATTGTTGAATGAAGAAGTCATTGCAGGATGTTTAGCGACACCATCATTCCCACACCTCTGCACTTTCTCTTCTTGTTAGGTTCTATAACAAGATGTTCAGTTGTACAGATTTTGTATTTTGTTGTATATATTTATTTTGAAGGTATATCATGGCACAGAGTCTGACTGTTAGTTAATAATACAATGACTTGTTTATGAACTTAAAGATCACATCACCATCTTACCTACCTTTAATTGTGTAAAATTAAAATTGTGTAAGCTTTAGGTAACTTACTATTGTAGTCACAAAAATAAAAGAATCTGCCCTTGAATCTGGTTTGACATATCTGCACAGACAAGGGAGGAGAAATTAAATTCCGGAAACACTCACCTCCATGTTTTGCAGAGAGAGTGTAGTTGGCTAACTTCTGGGTGTTTGAGTGAAAAGATTACTCCCACCTTTAGTATTTCTCCCATGAATAAGAAGCTTTTGATTATACCACTATGTGCTTATTTTTGTATCAGAGTAGAACAGAGAAAAAGAGGATCATTCCATTAAAAATAATTGTTGTTATGATTATCTTTTAGTACTTCAACAGTATTTTGTTGTGTTCCTACTGTGTAGTTTTCCATTGACACTAAAATATATTTCTGCTTATTTCACGTTCTTTTCTTACAGCTTGCACTCACTGTGGAACTAAATATATTTGGATGATAGAGACTAAAAAGAAAGCATCTTTATTTTGGTTTTGAGCAATAATTTCTTGTTCAATATACATATTTTTGTCTCCCCTATAATTTTGTGCAATTTATCTTATCACATGCTGATACTCTGTTTCTAGTGGGTATATTAGTGTGTTTACAGATAAGCAACACATTTCTGTAGGCTGAAAGAATAATGGCCATAAGATTTCTGTGCATCGTAGAAAAGAAGTGCCAGAAGATTTTTCATAATTAAAACTTTATTTTTTTACCCAGATTAATAAAATAACATTTTTTCATGTAGTTTGGAAGTTTTCTTAAAATGTAAATTCTGATTTTGAGTTAATACTTCCTATAGCTCTGCCTTTGAAAATATTTTTCATATCTGGGCTTGTCATCTAATTTTTTATAGATTAAAAATGCACTAGGTATTTACACAAGTGTATGAATGAGCTTTGGGTCCAACTTCTCAGGATACCATGCAAAAAGTTAAATATTCCCAAACAGACTTTTGTCCTTTGTTTTTTTACTCTCACTCTGTATTTGCAGAATGCCGCTATTTGAGCACTGCTATGTATTTACAGGAATTCAGGTGGATTGTGTTTTTAAATGTGCCTGTAATGTTTTGAAAGAAGTGCGTGTGAAAAGCGTTTTACCCTATTCTGTGAAGACACTGGTATTAGCTATCATGTGGCACATTGAATTAGAATAATGCTATGAAGGATATTTTACAATAGAATTGTGCTCTGAAAAACTAGATCAAATATTTTTAGTTTATGTAAGTTTATTCCATTGTCAAGTTCCACTGAATAAATGAGATGCTATTCTTGAGCTAAGCAGGTCAATACAGTATTTTCCATATAATGACTTTTTTTATTATTTTAACAAAAGAACAACAAATTCCTTCAATGCAATTGGTTTAGATTTGAAGGGCAGCCTAACCGCAACCCATGTTTATGTAGATGTAGGATGAAGTTGGGAAAGGGATCATGTTCGCTATTCTGAGGCAAAGCGTGTCTCCCTCTCCTCCCGAAAGCCCCCAGGGAACACGTTCTGATTCAGAAGCAGTGCCATGATGTGGGGAGTGGCAAGAAGTGCCTCTGAGACAGAAATCCAGTCTGGTTTTAAGCTTTAAAAAATTGGTGGATGACTTTGTAGTGAGGCATTCAGTAGCTTTTTCAATTTTTTAACTAAAAAAACAATCCATTTCTTCACAAAATTTTTGGAAAAAGTAAATAAGATGTTAAAGGATTAAAAATAAGATAGGTATATTGTAGCTATTTTTGATTTTGATTTTGAGATTTTAGTTTTAAGGAGGATTTTTTTTTCTCAAATGGTTGTCCTGTACTCTGAATATTTCTGTCCTCACTATCCTTTGCTGCAATGTCCTTGTGTTTGTTCAAAAAGCACTTTCTTATGCTTCCCACTAGGAAAATCTTGAGTTAATTTTTTTGATTCTTTTCTTACTTCAACTGATGTACCAGCATTTAGAATGTTATTGTTGCTTATCAGGGAGTACAACCTCTTCATGACAGCAAACATGATTTGAAATAGAGATCAGCACTTAGCAATTTCACGGCCTTCCCTCGTAAAGTTAGGATAAATTACAACTAGAAAAATTATGTAGCTGCTAAAATCTAGTATCTTAGCCTCTAAACAACTATAAAACTAGACAGGAAATCTATCTAGAACTATCCAGATCACCACAGATTTGTAGACTAAACATGGGTGTGCATCAAATTCCTTTCACTCTGCTTGAAGTAACACAAATTATCGAACAAGTTTACTATATATTTTCTGAACTTAACAAAATTACTCCGTTATCAGGCTGATGTTAAGCAAATATGCATGTAATACAATAACTTGCAATAAGGAACGGTACGTCCTATTTACTTGCTCATGTTTCTAAATCCAGGTGTAGCCCAAGTTCTATGCAAAAAGTCAGTGAGGATGTGACACCTGCATTCAGCATGAATGCTGATAGAACACGTTTTTTCAGCAACAGAATTGCTGTAGCCTTTAGTGTTCTTTCCTAGTATATGATTTAGATCTTTCCTGAGGATAGGATAGCCTTTGGATTTAAAAATTGTATTTTATCAACAACTGATAGAGATATTTTCTGTAATTTATCATATTCATAATAAAATAACTGAAAACAGAACAGAAAAAACACCCCAAACTTTAGAGTTATTAGGGTTTAATGTGTTGAATGCAATCTCTAAAGGTTTCAAGTCATAAAAACTAATAATTAAATTCATCATACCATGCAGTTGCCAGGAACTATTTCAATTTTTCTAAAAATAAACTTTTCCCACTGTGATGTTAATGACAAATAAGAAAGTAATCTTTGGTTGAAACAAATCAGGGAATTACTCTGATTTTTTTTTCTTCAATTGTATATTTTTCAGGCATAGTACTTTCAAAGAAGTACTTCACTTAATTTTTTACACAGTGAATTCCAGTTACTACTTCTCAGGAGAAAAGATGAAGAAGGAACCCTATGTCCCAAACATGCAGTGCAACCTCTGTAGCTAATGTATCTGCAAACTTAATTGGTACATGAAAAACATATAACGTGTCTTAGTTATATTTTGATTTTTAATGATTAAGATTTGTTTTCTTCCTAAGAGTGCTGCATTTGACTGTTTGTACTTGCACAGGGTTTGTGAGCGTGAAGCTGCGCTGGAATCGGCCCTAAGAATGTTGCAGCAATTTTACCTGGATCTTGAAAAATTCCTTGCGTGGCTTACAGAAGCTGAAACAACTGCAAATGTCCTGCAGGATGCTACACATAAAGAAAAGATACTGGAGGATGCAAAAACAGTTCGGGAGCTCATGAAGCAGTGGCAGGTAAGTCAAGCACTTCAATTTAGAGGTACGTAAGCATCTAAAACGGTGGAGTTTTTTCAGCGCGCAGCAATGCAGCTAAATGGACTTGAGACCTGATTCTCCTACTAACCTGGGAGCATTTCTTTGGGAATTTTTGCTGGAATGTAACGTGAGCCAAATCATGATTCTGTCTGACACGTTTCAGCATATAACACCTTTGAAAAAGTATCTTGAAGTATGGTTTTAATATGTACAGAAAGGCAACTCTGAGAAATGGGTGTTTATTTTTTTTAATCACACAAAAATGATTTAATTACTCTATCGAGCTAGTCTTACAGTGAGCACTTGCCAGACATGAGTTTATTAAGCATTTCTGATATTGTAAATTGCATCTAGTTTATTTTCTGTAGCTTAACCGGATTAGTTTTCCTCCATTACTTTCAAATGTGCAAAAAGTTTCAATCTGGTTTTTGGTTGAATATTGTTAACACGCTCTGTTGCGATAATAAAAAGAGGTAATTATTAACATTTTCATAAGTAATGTCTTGATAGTTTTCAGACAGTTGTTTTCCTCTGGAAACAAACAAAAAATCTTTAAAAAGAGACAGGATTTTGTATTCAGTGTTCCAGAGAATCTTGAGGAGAAAGAAAAATTAGTTGAGATGGTGCTGTTGAAATATACTGTTACACATCCAATGGGCTTTCTCCACTACAGTTACTGAGAGGTGTAGAAACAAGGCTGCGTGAGTTCTTTCATTTCTTAAATATGAGAGTGCTTGGAAAGCAATATTCCTTCATAGCACATGACTTTCCTGTGAACAGAAACATCAAAATTAGAAATTCCAGGCACTGAAGGCTCTTTGCCTTTATTTATGAAAAACACACTCTGGAAAACTTTAGTTATATAATTGTTTGTGTTGAGTAAGTACTTTGGAAGGAACTGCTGATACCTTCTTTCGGCACTGCTGTATTAATAACGGTATCAACTATTTGACTGAACTGCTGCTAAGTTCCATTACATTGTACCCTGAAATCTACAGCTGTTGCACTGTCAGAAGCATATTTTTAATTGTAATCTGTCTTTATGCTAATTCGATTTTATACTAACATACTGTCAAGGGTTAGGGCTGGGCCAGCCACCAGAGAAATGACAGATGTTCTCTATTAACCCCCATCCTTTCCCAAAGGCGGAAAGAAAGGGAATGAGGGAGAGAGGCTTATAGATACGAAAACTAAAACTGCTTTAATGATAATAACAATAATAAAATTGTATCCATATACAAATAAATACAATGCCAATACTGAACCCAACCCCCTGATGGCAACCATGTTACCATCACCACTGACGCTGCGGTGTAGGAGCTGGGTAATTCCCAGACTGCACTCAGATGCAGATGGGAACTGGATACGGGAGCTGGATTCCAGAAGTAGATCCAGGAATGTGCATGGATTGGGATCGAAGGCAGAATGGACAGAGTCCTCCTCAGACACTGGTTGTTGAAGAAGAGAGTGAGACCCATCCCTCAGCTTTACACCGAATATGATGTCTGTGGGATGGAACTCCTTGTTGGTCAGTTCGGGGTCACCTGTCCCGTCCGCTCCTCCCCGCAGCTGTGGCTCTAACTTACTGCACCCCCACCATGGCACACAGGGTTCAGCAGTCACCTCGGTCTGCACAGGAGCAAGGATAAGCCAGAGCCTTTCTGCAGACCAGCCCCTGGTAGTAACTGTAAACATCAAGCGTTATCACTGCACCATGGCACACAGGCTTCAGCAGTGACCTTGGTCTGCACTGGAGCAAGTACCAGCAAGAGCCTTTCTGCACTCCAGTCCCTGGCAGTAACTGTGAACATCAAGCGTTATCAATCCTCGAAGCAGACACTGTCTGCAAAAACATGCTGTTAACTTCAGAAAGTGTAGTATTAGTAATTAGAGCATCATTTTTAGTCCGTTTTCTTACGAGAATAGGGATTTCAGTAACAGGAAATGTTTTAGGTTCAGGAAAGTCAGTTGGAATTTATGTGAACCAAGCAGTGCATTTGTTTACTCACTAATATAATGTGTTAATATGTGTGAAGCTTTTGTGGTAACTGCAGAGACTTTGGATTATTCTTAAAAGATAAACGCTGCTTTTGTGGCAATTCACCATTATTGGAGGGACATATGTGCAGGCAAAAACACAAACTGTCATAAACTTCTGTTTCTCCACTGGTACCTGATGGATTTTTCTAAAGAAGTGTATGTGAGTTTCACATGAAGCGGATGGACAATGCCAGTAAAAGTCAGCTGGAAAGTAAATAAATTAGTAGCTATGGCTACAGATACACTAGTAAGATAAGTATGTCCTTCATCCTTCCCTGGCACTGACGGCAGCTATAAGCAAAAAGCCACATCCATGTTTATGAGCTGTTCTGCAGTTCACAAAGTTGAATATTATGCTACAGTTGTTCCTATACAAAACTTACCGTTAAAAATAAATATTTTTAAAGACACAAGGAAATTATTCAACAGCAAAAGAAAAGGAAATTTATGTAATAGTCTGAGTGGTTAGCTGTAAAATTAGTGCATTAAGGTGTGTAATATTTGCAATGTTAGGTCATAACACAGCACTCCATCTCAATAACCTTCATTGTAAAGGCTTTCTGTCCAAATAGTCACAGTTTCCTGGTAGTGGTGCAAATGAGGCCATCGATGTTGCTACAAAACTGGATAATGGAGCAAGGAAGGACTTTTCCTTCTTAAAGCATGATTTTGTCAGTAAAACAAATGGTCGGGAAGGAGAGTATGGATTTTCATCTGTTCTTCAGTAATTTGCATTGATTTGTCCAGTCTTCATACCCTGCTAGCAAGAGCTGTCTCTCACAAGTCGCTTTGATGTGTAAGGATGAAAAGTAAGAACTTGACAAAAGAGTGGCCATTTGTGCACAGCTTATGCGTATAAAAGAACTCTTAGAAAAGGAGCTTTAATAAATCACTGAAATCTCAGAAATATTCAGTTATTATACTTTGTGGAAAAGGGAATTCACACCTGGAGGATACTGTGTCCAGCTCTGGGACTTCCAGCATAAGAATGACATGAATCTGTTGGAGCAAGTTCAGAGGAGGGTCACAAAGATGATCAGAGGGCTGGAGCACTTGCCCTAGGAAGAAAGGCTGGGAGAGTTAGGGTTGTTTCACCTAGAGAAGAGAAGGCTTTGAGGAGACATTGTAGCAGCCTTCCTGTGCTTAAAGGGGGCCTACGAGAAAGCTGGAGCGAGACTTTTTATAAGTGCATGTGGTGATAGGACAAGGTGTAATGGCTTTAAACTGGAAGAGGGTAGGTGGAGTTTAGAAGAGAAGTTCTTCACTGTGAAGGTGGTGAGACACTGGAACAAGTTGCCCAGAAAAGTTGTGTATGACCCCTCCGTTGAAGTATTCAAGGCCAGATTAGATGGAACATCAAGCAACACAGTCTAGTGGAATGTGTCCTTGCCCATGAGAGTGGGCAAGATGATCTTTGAGATTCCTTCCAACCCAAACCATTCTGTGATTCTATGTTCCGTTCTTGTATCTGCAGTCTCTGATGTGTTGTTCATTACTCAGTGCACGGACTTGGATCGTGTGAAAATAGTTACCGGGAGTCTTGAAATGTTACTGTTCTCTTTTAAATGGCTATTTTTAGGTATAGGTATAAAGCAGTGCTTTAATAAAGAATTCCCTACAAAAATAATGGAAAACCTAAATATCCGAGTGGAGTAATAACTTTACCTCCTTGTCACTAAAAATGTTTATGTCGCCTTTAGGGATGCAGCAATATTCTGCTTTACACTCTCAAACTTTATTTTTCAAACTTTATTTTTTTAACCAACTAATAAAATAATGTCTTGCTGTGCAGAAAGTGTTTTGTATCACAGAAGTTGCTTGTCTAGGAAAACCTCACAGTTTTAAGTGTTTCTTTTCGTGTTCCAAAGCCATTACCTCAAATGTCTCTAATAAAGATTAATATTCACCTACCACTTAGCAGTTCATTCAGTAGCAGGAGATGGGTGAGATTTACATAACTGCACATTCTAATTACCTGATGATGTAATTATATTAAACTGTTGCATTATAAACACACTGTTTGTTTATGTAAGCATGTATTTATATGCATCATTTGTCTGAGCTGACAGCAATGTAATAGCTGAGGTGATTTGCGCAGTTAGAATACTTTCTGGAGGCTTTTCAAGGCTACAAACCAGTTACTCCAAGGAGTTGTGTAATTATGTGCTGCCTTTTATTGTCTAGTTGAAATACATAATGTGTCCCCAAGAGGCCTGGTTTGATAAGTAAACATATGAGGGAGATGAAAATAATTAATTTTACTTTCTGCTGTCGTAGTTCTAGTGGTATGAACTCCCAGCTCTGTTAATTACCCCTCTGGTCTGTCTTTTTAGCAGTAATTGTATGTGACATTTTATACAGCTTATGTCATATTAGATATAATTTTGAAGCTAGTGTGGATTCATCCTTCTATTTTATGAAAATAATAATTTAATCACTCTTTTTTTTTTCACTGAAATGTGACAAAAAATACTGCATATGACACCTAGTTAAACAATAACTGGAGAATATTTTATACTAGATAGATATATACACAAGTTACCAAATGTATCTGAAATAATCCATGATGAATTATTGGTAGTGTAGACTCTCTAAAAATATGACAGCATGTGATAAATGAAGCAAAGTTAATAACTCTGGCATGAAATATATAGCAAATTTATTTTTATTACCACCTTCATGCTCACTTAACCTATAACCTAAGAGGGTTTCTATTAGATGAAGTTTAGCTGCTAAACATATAATATGCAGTTCCTTAAGCTATGCCTCAGAATGTAGAGTATATGTGTATACTTTCTATACATAGGATTTGTAGTGCAGTACCCGTATTTTCTCAGTGTTGTTTTTATCTAAAACAAGGGACATGAACAGCAGGAAAGTCACTTCTGTCTCTTCTGTTCCTGTCAAAGCTGCTCGCCTGTTTTTAAGGTATCCAAGCAGCTGTTTCCTCAACAGTAGAAAGCTGAGGTAGATACACGTTCCTCACTCTTCTCAATTATTTAGCAGTATAGGCTCTTTGAGAGGATAAAATTATTTCCAACTTGGTTTCAAACATAATTTACATATTATTGCCCAGCATAGTTAATTTTGTGACATGCTGTATGGATTAGATTATGAACCTAAGTAGCAAAGTAGAGACAGAGTATTTGTAATGTCCTTGATCAGTTCAGTTGACTTTACTAGAAAATATTTAATAGTAATTAATTTTCAAATACTTCCACTCTCTGCTCTAAAACACTTTTTCACTCACTTCTGCTTGAAATTATTCTCTGAAAACTCTAAAAATAAAATATAAAATTCTTCCTTTGTCTATTTTTAATAGATTAATCTTCAACATCTGTCTTTTACACTATCCTGTTAATAGTTCTGAAATAAAACCTGTTCCATAGTACCTGAAGTGGAATAACAACTGTCAGAGGCATCTTACTCCATTGAGTAATAGAAGAGAAATTAAAAAATCTAAGTTTTTAACACAGATGCTACCACAGCCTAATCTGAGACAGGGCAAGATATTATCCCGGAGGGAAAAGCTACCATATGGCTTTTGTAAACTATTGGGTAACATTGTTTTGAAAACACCTGATTAAGATCTTTTCAGTATTGCGGCTGGTGGTTATGGAGGAGGGGAGCATTGCCAGCAGGTCAGGGTGGTGATCTTTCCCCGCACTCAGCACTGGCGAGGCTCATCTGGAGTGCTGGGTCCAGTGTTGGGCTCCTCAGTATGAGACATGGACTCAGGTGGAGCGAGCCTAGCAGAGGTCACAAAGAAGATCAAGGGTTTGGAGCATCTTTCATGAGGAGAGGCTGAGTGCTGACACTGTTGAGCCTTGAGAACAGAAGGCTCGGCGGGGGGAATCTTATCCAGTGTATAGACACTTGGCAGAGACTGTGTAAGGATGGAACCATGCTCTTCTCAGTAGTTCTCAGGGTCAGTATGAGGGGCATTAGGCACAGTCTGAAATACAGCATGTCCCAGATTAGTGTAAGTAAAATAAAAAACCCGTGAGGATGGTCAAATCATGAAACAGGCGGTCCAGAGAGGTTATGGAATCTCCATTACTGGGGATCTTCAAACCCTGACTGGGCATGACCTGGAGCAACCTGTGCTGAGCAGGTGGATTAGATCAGATTAGATCCAGAGGAGCCTTCCTGCCCTCACCGAACTGTAGTTTTTGTGATTGCTGATCTGATCATATAATCACAGTCATTTTGTAGCCTAATTAATTTTCACTTAAATATACATGTGGAAAAAACTTTAATATGAGAAAATAAGTAACTGAAAACTTTCTTGCTATCTTGAGAAAACTTCATAAGCACGTCCCATGAGTTCCTGAGTAATGTGTTTAAGTGAGTAGGAAAAGTAGATAGTAAAAGGAAAAATGTGAAGTAAGAAGAAAGGACCACAAAGAATAAAAATAATTATGTATTTGACAATTATTCCTATTAGTGGAAATTGGTGGTGCAGTTGAAAGGTGGCAGCTAGAGGTAAGCAAAGAAAGTAGTGCAAGTATTTTTTCAAAGTCCTATAAATTAAAATTGGGGTTTCATTTCTGATGCACAGAATAGAAATATGCAACCTTTGGTCTTTTGGCTTATTTTATCAAATGATGTAGTACTTGGTTACTAAAGCGAGATGTGAGCATTCTTAAAACTTATTCCCAGGAAAATAAACAGCTCTCAGTTGTCAGAAACGTAACATATAAAGAGGGTGTTTGCAAAAAAGAAGATAGACAAATTTCTTCCTTTAGTTTCTCATTTGCATGTTCTCATAATTAAGGTAGAAGAAAAATCCATTTCTCAAATATGCTAAATAACACAGTATATGTTCACTTGGTTCACTTGTGGTTTTCCTCTTCAAAAGTTTCAGGTCAAAAGGCTTTTGCTTGCAGATCAGCATTCAAACCCTGCCAACTTTAACCACGGATTTTTCAAACTTAGGTTAGATGAGAAAAGCCTTTGTAGTGTTAAGTGCGAGGTAGTGTTGTATTAAGTAAGATTATTAGAGAAGAAAATATCAATAAGAGAAAGAATGGATAAGATTGTTTGCCATCATTCCTCCATGGGTACCAGTGCCCTCATTTCTCCTGACCTTATCATTTCTCTAGGATGCCTCATCCCTGTTTGTGTAGGCTTTTCTAAATCAGGATCTCCGACATTCAAAGAAGTGGATGGATGGGTTCTCTCATCATCTTACTAGCTTGTGCTGTGTTTCACTGTAGCCCATCAATTTGAAGTGATAGGAATGAGGTTGAGTGGTTATCAAAACTTCGAAGACTTCTGCCATTTGATCTTCCTGTGATCATCAGTATTTGCTGGTACAGACTAATCTGCTGTTTAGTTCTTCCCATTTATTTAGTATCATTCATAGCAGGTTTATTTCAGAAGTCTATACTCATTAAAAGCCATTTGCAAAGACCCAACATTGGCTGTTAACATATTCTTCTGATGAGCTTGAAAGGGTATCTGTGCCTTTTTGCAGTTATACCTCATATTAGACTATTCAAAACACGTGGCTGAAGTGCACATAATACTTTGTTTGTGAGACCAGATGTGTATTTTCGCAAGGCAAGTAAAAAGAAAAATGCTTATATAGAGTTTATCAACATGTTAATATAAAACAGATAAATTTTATAGTGCATAATTGAGGAAAAGTTTTGCTTTTGTCTTAGGACTATTGTCTTCCTGAATTCGTAAGAAGGCAGTGACCTGCAAAGAATACAAATAAAGGATTAAATAAAATCATAAATGTTTTTAAGACACAAGTTCTTGTTCTGTGAAAGGTTTTTTTAGGCTGTACTGAGGAAAATAGATGTTTTCTAAGAAATGCTGCAGACTTTTCCTAACTGAGTGTAGAGCTGCCATAGCCCAGGTTCTTTGCTGTGTATCCACACATTTTCCCAGTACCACCTCCTCTGTGCTATGCACTGCGCAGCAGTGGCGTCCTGCAGCGCACCAAACCCCGCTACCTAAACCGTCCTCAGGTCTGACAAGAATAACTTTCTCTGTATCATCACCGAGTGAGTGCCATGTCTCTTTTTCTGTCAGAAGTTTGGACTTTCTTTTGTTCAACTGCTGACAAGTAATTGAAACTCTTCTGTCAGTACACAGTTCCACATGTGTATTTGTTCTTTTGTGGCACATTTTCCACTTGAATCATTTATTTTCATTGGCTACCATTTCATTTTGTGCGTTTTCTCTTGGGTGCTCGATTCTAGTTTATTGATGGTCGTGATAGAAACTGCCATTTATCCCACTTATGAAATAAAAGATTTTTTTGTTTGTTTGTTTTCTAGAGTGATTAGTAATACAGAGGTAATATCTCAGTCTGTTGTGTAATGATTCCAGTGGGTTCATCACTTGTTATTGCTGAAAATAATATCAACTCTCAGGAGGAGGATCTTTGTCTTCTTTTGTGGCAGTGCTATAATTATGTTATGAGATTCTAAACTGATGTTCAGGCGTTTCATCTTGTATAAAATGCATGTTGCTGGGAATTCCGGAAAGTCAGCCTTAAATTAGGGTTATTCGTCATAGTTTTGCTACATTTTGTCTCTGTAAAGTTAAATAGATTTGGGCTTATTTTCTCTGAAATTGTTAGTATAATAATTGCATTTTCAGAGATTGAGTATTGTAATGAAAATATACAGCTACTTAAGCGTGTTAGTACTTTTTCTAGGGTTTTTAATTCTTATTTTTGTATTGTCACTCCTCCTTTTCTGTGTGTGGGAATCATCATATGTTATGGTACCTACCAAATACTATAAAATAGCACTATTGAGCTGCTTAATGTGAGATTGAATGACATTATTTAGAGCCTATGACACTGGAAATCAGACGTAGGCTCATGTAACTTCTACTATAGAGATTCTTCCATCAGACAAGTTATAAATTTACATACAGAGAGATATATTCTATTGTTCTTCATATCTCTTCTCATCTGGATTTTGGACTATTCAGTTTCAGATAACCTGTGCACTCTATGGGTGATGGTTTTTTTCAAATAACCTTGTCATCTGTGGATTTTCTTTAGGTGAATTTAGGAGGATGTGTCCTTAAACACTAATACATGCAACCACACACATTGCTGTTTGTATCCTCCGGGTATCAGTTGTCACCTACTGAGAAATCAAATTATAGAAATAGAGTAATATCATCTATGCAGTGTCTACCTTTGCAGTTTTTTAGAGTCCGTGTAAATAGTCTGTTGTGTATCTGCCACCTGTCCTTACCAGAATACTGTAGGTGGTAGGGTTGAAGAGTCAGTTTCTGGCATCTGTTTTTAAGTGTTAACAGTGTAACAGTGACGTAAGGAAGCGTTTAAGCTCCCGCTAAGATTGGCAGAGCTGTTGGAATCTACAAAGCTTTTCATTTGTTTGGCCAAATGGAGTTATCCCGTTTGCCTTCATCTCACTAGCAATGCAACAGCTGCTCACATTTGTACCTCCTCACACCATGAAGAAATGTCTAAGAGGTGTTTCTGAACTTGCGTTACTGAAGGGGTTTGTGCCACCCAGCTCGGCTTGGTTCCAGTAACTGTTCTTCCTAGTTCTGCTCAGACTATGGTGAGAAGCACTTTCAGAGGGTGTTTTAGCCCAGCTGGGCTGGGGCTATTTGCCTTCTGGAGAAGATTGAAGATCTTATAGTTTTATGATGGTCCTACCACCCAGTATATTTCTATATTGTGCAATTCCCCATCAGGCAACAGAAGAGAACCAAAATGCAAATCCAGAGCTTTGAAGATCATTTTTCCCCCAAATGATGACCATGAGTTTAGTCATAGGTAACTACGAAGGTATGTGAAGATATGCCTAGAAAGCTGCTTCTGCCAGATCACTCCAGGTTTTAAGCTGTGTCTTCTGCTGGTCCACCGGTTCATATGACTGCCCCTTCAGGGTTGAAGCAGTGACATTTGTTTGGTTTCTCTTTTTCTCGCTGAGAAATGTTGTTCTGGCTTGTCTTACCTCTTCATTGTCACCAAGTGGGAAAGCTGTTAATGCTTTCTGTTCTTCATGTGTTTGTTTTCCATAGAAACTTTCCTTGAAACCAAGTATTTGTTGACTTAAGGAAAGGATTTTGGCTCCTTTATGCCCCTTCTTGGAGTGGTGGCTTTCTCACTGTTGCAGAAAAAGTTTTTTACTTCTTCAGTAGGGCTGGTGTAGTTGTCAGGACATCTGAATGGGCACGGCTGTTAACCTACTCCATGGCTGCCATAATCAGTCAGACCTTTGCCGACTAATTTTTTGTGCAATTCCGATATATGCAGGACTGCTGCTGCTTCGGAGGGAGTGGGAGGGAGTGGAGTGAAGACAACCTGCACCAGTGTAGAAATCCATTTAACTTTCTCTTACTGCAGCCTATTAGCTGTCTTCGGTAGCAGTCAGTAACTGAGCTGGGGGAAGGAATTTTTCTTAGTACTAAAAAATAAGGCAGAACAGGCAGCAGGAAGGGAAGCATAGTGGGCTGCAAGTTTATCTGTCGTCCTGTGCATACAAAAGGCAAATCATTTGATTTTCAGGTATGTGAAAGGGAAACGGTGCTCGTTGTCTCCAGACTTGTGGAATCCTTGCTCTTAACTCTCTCACTTTCTCTCTGCGTTTATTGGCTCATGTCACTTTTGTATTAGATATTTCGGATATTAAAGCAGGGAGGAATCTTTTTAGGGTTATATGTTTCAGAGTTGTTTATACCAAGGTATTCTGAGAGTCTGGTTCAGC
>NW_010429551.1:126890-137969 GCF_000710305.1 Buceros rhinoceros silvestris
TTCAGCAGTTTACCTGCAAATATGGGTGATTCGTGGTTTAGATATGCTAATCTACGGCCCTTTGTGATTTAAAGTTGGGTTGAAGTGCTGCAAATATACAGTAGGTTTTTGCATTAGTCCTTTTGTGTGGAGTAACTGCTGAATCAGAATAGAGCTGAAAGAGTTTGAGAGACTGGGAGGAGACATCTGAAATGAAACTGTCCATTTTTGCCTTGGTAAATTAGAAGATTTCACCCAAACAGAAAACTGTACTTATGAACAAATATTCTTATCAGTTGGTTGTTTAGTTTGCTTTTAGTATGATATACCAATAGTCACCAGGGGTGTTGGAATGTGAGTGAAAACATCTGGACTCTTGATTTAAAATAAATGGCTTCAATTCTGTAATGTTTGTATAGTTGAAAAGGTAATGCAAAACCAAAAGAGGCCATGAGCCCCAAGAAGCGTGCACACTAATCAGTTCAGAACACGAACATACTTCTATTCTTGTACCGTTGGTCTTACTTTGCATCTTTTTTCGTGTTAGAAGTCTCTATAGTTCATAGAAGCTTGACCAGCAAATTTCTACTAGTCAAAAAGGTCTTCTGTCAGGTTACACTGAAAAATTTGTTATGAAACAACTGAATTAACCCTCCAAAGAGTCTATGGGATACCAGAATTTTAATTTCTGAATTATGTGAATAAGACATTGCAGATTTTTAGGGGAACTTTGCCAGTGAACTAAATGTGTTAACTAGTAAATAAGCAGATTAAAGATATAAATTATATTCTCTCCAGAAATACTACACTTTATCTATTATATTAAACCCGCTTAATTTTAATTTCTACCTCATGCTGCTGGATTGGACACAATTTTAGTGATGTTTTTGTGAACTTAATAGTTCAGCAAAAAATAATAGCAAAAGCACTTTCTAGAGGACTAAGTAAAAAAAACCCCAAAGGACTAAGTCACTAAATTTCATTGTTGAGCTTCAAAGGTCTTTTGCTAGGGAGAGCTCGCAGTTGTTCTGCTATTTTTTTGCACTGTTTATATCAAAGTGTATTTCATTGATCTATAAATGAAGTGACAAATCCTTTTTTCCCATAACTGGAAACCTGATGGAATCTGCCAGATCAAAGCTATGAAATAAACCTAGAACAGGTTACACTTAGGTTACACCAATTACAGACACAAGAGTACATTAACCTCAACAGATCATCTCTTCTTGTTAACTGTGCTATTGTAATTCCATACCTTGTAAGAGTCCCAACACTGTTTTAATCCCAGCTTGTTGGTCTGCTTTAGAAAAAGTCATTTTAGCCTTCGATTAGTGGAACGTGGAATATTGTGAAGGGTTAACACCGCCTGAAACATGGTGCAAATGTTTTTTCTGCAATGGGAACTATTATGTGGCAACTTGTTATTTCATTATCTTATGTTTCCTTATGTTAGGTATCTAACCTAAAAGTTAAACCCAGGTGTTGCTGGGCTGCGTGCTGCCTCGGGTAAAACCAGGATGGTTACCGAGTTTTAATCCAGCCGTGTGGTTGAGGCATGGGAGGAGAAAGGCTGTGTGCTGCCCTTAGAGCAAACTTGCAGCTGCAGTTCTTGTTGCACAGCCATGAATTCTTTGCACTAAACCTAATCCTGGGAGACTCAAGTCCTGTTGACATCAGAAGGAATTTCACAGATTATCCACTCCTATTGTATCTGGTTCAGTATAGAGACCGCGAACCAGGTGTGGAGGTGACGTAGGGTAAATGGAGAGGAAGTTACGTATTTTGTTTTCAGGGTTTGGGTTTTGTGTTTTGGTTTTTTGTTAATAATTATTTTATCCCATTTTTGAGGCTAGCTTACTTAATTTGATTTTTTATTTTTCTAAGATATTTACAACACCAGGCTGGAGGCTGGCATAGTCCGTACTGGACTGGGTCAGATATTTCGAATAAAACATACTAATATGAATCAGATTTGCTTAAGTTAAAAAATAGTTTTTATTCTCAATTTCTTTCTTCTGGTTTTTCACTGTTATGTAATTTTCACTGTAGGTCCAACTAATTGGGAAAAAATAGAGACAAGCTAGACCTGACAAATAGAAAAAAATGTTTTATGAGTTTAGTTGAAAAACTTTGTACAAATCTGTCTTTATTAACACACTCTTTTGCTGATGATTTCTCTGTTTTCATTATGGCTTATAGCACTGTAAATTAATTTAACATGAAAGGATAAAAATATTGCTTTTGAAATGTTTCTCTTTAAATTAAGGAAAAAAATATTACAATAAATAATAGAAAAGAATGCCTCTGGTATAATCTTCTGTTTGCTCAATTATTGCTCTACTGGGAGTGAATTATTGCAGAGCTCACTCGGAGGCAATATTATTGCAGTTACATTATATAAAACAGAGTAGCTCAAAACTTTAAAAAAAAAAACCCACAAAAAAGAAAGCACAGAATAGATCTTTTGAAAGTTAAATCTGTATTTATATTTCTGAGAGCATGAGCAAAACAACTGGCTGGAATCGAAGCCTCTCACATCTCAAGCCTTGCAGTAATTAAGTGAACAGCAAGTGCGGTTAGTTTCATTGATACCCAGCACGCACCAGCTAGAGATGCCGGCGGTTTGAAGGCAGGATAGGCTACACAGAGGGTGCAGGATGACTATAAGCAGAGTGCAGTATTTTATCTTGGATCTATATGGTGTCTATATGGGTGGGTAGAAAGTCATTCCCTAAGTTACCAGCGGGAATGCTGGTGTTATTGTCAATCTTCGTAAAATATCTGTTATTTTGCATTACCAGATGGGAGCATCTTTTGTTGCATTTTGTTCTTGGCTTTGTATTTTGGTCTTAATATGGCCAGTATGGGATATTTTCTTTCTCTTTGTTGCCTGGGGTGTAAGCAACATACCTTCTGCTTTGGGTGATATCTCAGTTCCAACACTCTGTAATCATCTGATTTAGCTTCAAGCCCGGATTGTTCCAACCTCATTCCTCTGATTAGACCTTAAACTGATTTGAAGAGTTGTTATACCATACAGGGTGAGTATTACAGGCAGAAGCTGGCCCTAAAATTACTGCTGTGTTGTCTGTCTTATCGGTGGGGAATGAAATGATAGAACAGAAAATATTTAAAACTGTTGACAGTCAGATATCTTGGAAATAAACACAACCTCACTTAATTACTGTAAGGGTAATGAATCCTTTGATACTTAATTTTATGTAAAGGATAAGCTATCAAAAATATTTTTTTTTAAACTATAAAAAATATTTTAAAACAAAGGTAGCGATAAAATACACAACCTCTAGAAATGCAATAGAATTCCAAACAGAATAGCTTTAGTGGTATGAATATTGTTGCTGTGAGAGATTTCTGGTCATTATTTTGAAATTGGCAAATGCCTTGGGAGTGTTGATTTACAACACGGAGAAGTAAAAGACCCAAGAAATTGTTATTCTCCAGGTCATTTCTAGGTGATTCAGTAGTCTTGCGATTTCTTAATTTTCTTCTGCAAGGCAGGGAGAAGTGTTAATATCTTTCTGCTGTTAGATATACTAAACAGTCATCACTTATGAAGCATTTAACTATACGCTAAAAAAAAGATATTATGTTATGATCCTCAGTGCTGTGAACCAATGAAGTCAGAAGTTGTTTTAAAATTCTTCAGACATCTAGTGTATTAGAGATAGTATGTATAAAATACTTGCTATAGATGCGTATTATTGTAAATGATACGTACGCTCGGTGTGGTTTTGTATGTTTATATTATATACATATATATGCACCTGTGTAATTTCCTGCACATGGCGGTGTAGAACGAAGATTCACGTTTGGCTGTCAGTCTTCAGAATGTATTCTAGGATACACTTCTAGTAGAGTGTTTATAATATTGTGATGACATTGAGTAAGCTGACTTCAGGAGCAGACTCATTAGAAGGTAAAACATTTCTTCTGAAAGGTAGTTGAAGATATTGACAGTCTTAACGATAAAATGATTGCAAGTTTCTCAAAATGTTGAGTTCAGTCTTGCCTTCCTACAGTCCTGAAGGAATTACTGGTCTACAGCAGAGAATGGTGCCCCAGACACTACTGGGAGACCTTGAATTCTTTCCAGAATTTGCAAGCACAGTGTTTCCAGGCCACTTGTTTCCTACTGTTTTATAAAAAGTGTTAGTGTAGCAGTACACGGTTTGGGTTATTCCCAGTTCTTTTCGGTTTGGATGTTTTGCGAAATGAGGGAAGTAGAAGACAGACATTTGTGTTTTCCCAAAAGATTACTGTTCTTGCTCACTTACACCCGGACAACCAAACAAATAATGTGCTTATACTTGGCTATCTTCAACGTTGTATTTTCTGAAAACAAATGTCTGAAATTGTGTTATACTTAGGAAATTTTACTTTGAGAGTCATACAAATCCACCTGAGCAAAAAACAAGCAATGCTGCATGGCTTCTGTAACAAAATAAGTGATGCTGCTCTTGTTAGGAATTACAAATATTGTTAATAAATTGGTTCAGCATGTTCTACAGAGCAAAATTATTTGCTAAAATTATTTTATAATTTAAATGAATTATTTTGAGACTGCCAGTTGTTTTATGGAATATGAATAACAGAGAGGGAGGCTAAATTTAAACAATTCCTTTTTTATCACCCTTTTCAGGCAAAGAAGTACTTTGCTATTTTAAGTTATTTTATGCTACATTTATGACACCTATTTTGAGTTAAAACAACTGTAAAATTATTGCTAATATTATTTTTTTTCTTCACCTTTTGCCCTAGCAGTTGAACCACTCAAAAAATTCTGAGAAACCAATTTCCAGATCTCATTTGGCATTAGTATTTTGCTGAAGATATAGATTATTATTAAAGTACATTAATCCTGTAAAAGCAAACCAGTACATACACAGGGATATGCATGCTTGTTATAAATTTGTCATAGGAGTAGCTGTATTGCTCTTTATTTTTTGTATAGTTATTTTGCCACTTTTAGTGGGGTGGGGGGGATGGGGGGGTGATGGGGAAGCTCTGTGATATTCAAGTTAGCACAGGTAATAGATGCAGCAGTGTTGCAGACAAAAAAGAAAACCTCTAGGCGTGTATGAGACTGTAAGGTCATAAGAATAAGTGTCTTTCAAATTAAGACTATGCTGATTTTTTTTTTAAGGTTGGACTATTTCAAGCTCCAACCTTCAAGTTAGGAATGCACCCAGGCCCATTTCGGTTTAGCTGCGGTGGGTATAATCACAGACATATTCATTAGTGGGGTTGATTTGCAGACCTAGTGCTCTTGACAGCTTCACCCCTAAACTGTGCTCTGTTCTGTTGTGCTTGGCACTTAATTCCCTACAAAGAAGCCGTACTTTTGTTGTGACCTATATGTGCTTCAGTAGCTTTGAAGAAAACCTCTGTTAGGACTGGGGTTCTTGGGGCTTAACACAAGCCACTGCTTGTGTTAAACGAATTTGGCAGTCCTGAAATTGGGTTTCTTAAAATTCACTTTACATTACATTCGCAAGCCGTCATACTGATTAATTGTATTACCATTTTAAAGAATATATTTGGGCTGCCAGGTGAGGAGGGGAAACAGAACAAATTGATGTTCCATAACCTCTAAACCAGTTTTCTGACATTACTGAGATGAAGTGAAGCTTTCTGCAGAAGCGTTGCCCAGGCTTCAACCAGATGTCAGCAGTTATTTTAATGTTAATGGGCTGGCAAAGTTGACAGAACCAAGGAAATCAGAAGTTACACACTCTTCCTGCTGTCCAAATGGTGTTTCAGTGTTTGATATCAAAGCGATGTCTCTGTCCCAAATCTGTGAATTTCAGAGATAGCGAGAGACTTTGAACTGTTTGAATCATTATTGGTTTTGCAGTCAAACAAGTCTTTAACATGATCGACTGTTTTTCTATTAATTTAGAGGTACAATTAGACTAAGCGCTGTTCCGTGCTGTTCCAGCTGAAGATGAAGAGAGATGATTATGATATCATGGCTTGGCTTCGCAGACGAAGATTTGGGAAGGGCTTTCCCCACGCTTACTGCCAGCGCGCTGATGGCGGAAAAGGCCAATGCGGGATAGGCAAGTCCGGTTGCAAAGAGCACACCGGAAGGTCTTTTCACCTGCCGTTTCATCCTGCGCATATATATTTGTCATTAATAGGACAGGAATATTGTTATGATAAGAGAATGAAGACCCAGCATAGTAGAAATATCATAACTTCTCTTTTAAGCAGGAAGGAAACCTTTTCTGACGAAGATCACATTTGGATAGGATGGCTGCTTGTGGTTCATTAATAGGACAGGAATATTGTTATGATAAGAGAATGAAGACCCAGCATAGTAGAAATATCATAACTTCTTTTTTAAGCAGGAAGGAAACCTTTTCTGACGAAGATCACATTTGGATAGGATGACTGCTTGTGGTGCACGTGAGCTCTTCACCATGATTTCTGAGGCTTTTTTTGCTAAGTTCTCCTAGCCAACTCAGGGTTATTTTTTTGAAGAATACAGTGAGCATGGTAACTGTTTTATGGTTCAGAATATACAACAAAATTAAACAATAGAAAATTACCATTACCTTAGGAAGTTGATTCTGAAAGCATGTAAAGATCATTGGCTTCAATACTAGGGTTAGATGAATATAAAGATTCAGATTTTTACTTTTTAAGACTTAATGAGGTTGCATTCAGTCCCCAAATGCATCACTTAGAGCTAGTTTTAGAGCTGGTTGGTTTCTTTTGGTTGGAATAAATCTTTTCAAAATTAAAATTTTTCAGAGCAATGAATAAATTTTAATGTCATTTTAATAGGAACGTGTTGAATAATTTTGGCTTTCTTGTTTCATTACTGTGATTTGTTTTTAGGAAATAATATGCACATCAAAAAGTACTATCTTACAGTGAAATTTTTATGACATGTATACAGTATATTAATATTCTGTTTTATGATTTTGAGATATTATAAAAATAAAAGATGACATAGTTCTGAGTCATAACTGTCTCCCTCAATCAGCGTGATACTGTACTTCCAAGGTTTTAATAATTCAGTATTCAGACACACAGAAGTCTCATTCAGAGAGCAGGAGTCTTCTTGAAAGTCCCACAATGGGCTTTAAATGAACGGATGAAATCACAACAGACCAAGAGTACTAGTTAATACCTTATTATTTATGTGTTCTCCAAAAGTTACAGAGAACTAAGGAGGAGTGAAGCAGATGAATTAAAATGGAATAAATAAAAGTTAAATCAGGCCGGATAAAATCAGGGGAAACAAGACGCGCACTTTTGCATTATATACCAAAGTACCTTGTATATGTAAGAACTAATACGAACAGCAACGTGCAGTTGAAGCGCTGCCTCTAGAGTTGCCAGCGTGAGTTGTCTTCAACAGGAAACATTTTTGCATCTTAAAAACATGATGCAAATTAATCCTCAGTCTAGCATAAAAATGTTATTTTTAAGTGCACTGTAGTACCAGCATATAACTAGACGATTCAAAACTGTGTATTTGAAAGTATAAAGGAATCCTGCCCACACTTGTGTCTGGATTTCCAGGGTATTTCGTCAGGTTGGTAGCTGCAAGCAGTATCCCTGTGCCTTTCGTTTGCTCACTTCTGAATTCCAAAGCAGACACAGCAGTAAGTAGAACTTTTAAAAGCGTATTTTATCAATCCTTTATGTGCGTACTGTACTATCATACTGCGTTCTGAAACTTCTGCCTTATAAACCCTTGGGGAGATGTGACTATTCAGGTAGTTCTGTGAGACCTAATAGAAAAAAGCCATGAAATCTAACCATGAGTAGTAGCATTTTTTCACCTTGAACTGAATGTAAAGATACTGCCTGAAGAGCGTGATCTTGCTCCACGTTGTTCTAACATGGGGTTTGTCCTCTGCAACTTTTCTCTCATTTATGGTTTCTTAATTTCAGTTAGACCCTGCATGAGTGCCTCTGTTTACTTTGTCAGATTTAAAACCGGTGCTTTTCAATTGATGCCATAAGATACGTTTTTTTCATACATCTGATCAATTCTTCGAATTGCTTGTTTGCTACGTCTTTGCGAGGAAAGGAAAGACAAGATTGAGACATTTTCATTTCTCTACCCAAAGGGACGCTGTATGTCTTCAGCACTTGGGGAACTGATGCCAGGTGGTTTTGTTATTAGACCCACCGTCCCCTTTCTGACTCTCCGCAGTTCAGCGCTAGGACTTTGTGGTGTGGTATCATTAGTCGCTGGCTGGAATGGAACTACAGAGTACACCTATTCTACAAGCAAATGGTATTTTGCAATGTTATTATAATTAATACCATTGAATTAAGAAAGATTTGGCACTTTCTCTAAAGGATGACTGTGACACAGGCTGTTGGAAACCTGTAACTCTTTACAACAAGTGGATATTAATTAATGCTGTACCACCATGGAATTCCTATTGAATTATTTATCATACATACATATATCAGTGAAGCGAAGCTTTTGGGGTTAGTGTTATTGCAGTCAATCATCAACAATTGATTAGCCATCATTTAGAATGTCTTTATGATGAAATATTTGGTCTGGTTTATTAAACTGTAATAACACCACCACAGGAGAAATTTAATACGTATGTTCTTTGCTGTTATGAGTTAACATACACATTCCTCTATCAAAATAACTTCAATATATTAATGGTTCGGTTTTGATAGGACAATATATTTGCTTCACTTTTATATTTAGTTCCATATAGAAGAGTTGATAGAACGTCTAAAAGCTGTCAAGACAATATCAACTGATTTCCAGAAAAGAAAAAAAAATGGAACTTGATTTTGATACTCATAGTCTTAGAATATGGATTTAAATATTAAAAAACACCTACTTAGAGAGGGGATTAAAAGTTATAGAAGCAAAACTAAATCTTTTGAATGCTGTCTCTAAAGAGTAATTGAGCATATAAATATGAAGGTGCATAAAAATTCAGGCTCATTCAATAAAGAGAGCTTTCTCATGAAAATACTAGATTTGAAAATTGCCATAGCAACAGCACTGTTTCAGAAAGAAGGTAACAATGTTTATTTTCACTTATTATATATCAGTTTCAGTACATTTTTCTTAAAATTTTGTATTTCCTGGATTTTGTAATGTTGAGGGTGTGTCCCACATGTGTGCTGGCTCTAGGGTCTCTGAAGAAAGATATTTAGCTAGAAGGAATTGATGTGCAGAGCCATAATATGGCAAGTTTAAGTGCTTCAGAGACAGCATGTGTCTGAATAAAAACAGTGGTAATGCAGCAGAGAAAAAGCAGAATAAGAATTTTGGTGTTGGTAGGTACCCTAATTATCTGACTGTCAATTATATAATATAGTTAACCTGCGGGGGTACACTTTTTCTGATTTTTTTTTTTTTTTTGAGACAAAAGGACATGACTTTTGGCAATTAGTAATCATTTTGAGTTTAAAGATATCGGAAAAAAGACAAGATTTTTTCCATTTAGTAGGTTGATTTATTTAGGACTTAAACCAACGAATCACTGATCCTTGGCATCTTTAAGGATATTCTTTACATAAAGACAAGGTATTTTGATTAGTGTATTTTATATACTGTAAATTAATGAATTTTACTTAAATGTTAGGGAGATATGCACTTTTGTTCTCAAGAAATATTTTTCAAATACATTCTCTCTAATTTTGCCTTCAGTCACGTGTTTCTGTTCCTTCCCTTTGGACTGACAAGGCTGCTGTTACAAGGCTGCTCTTTTGTCCGTTCAGCCAGGAAGCCACATAGCAAAGGAAGTCACAGCAAAGAATATATAAAATTTAACTAGAACATCCTAATTGCTCTAGTTACGTTTTTACATTTAATTTTTTTAGCATTTAAAATTGCTGGAATCTTGGAGTGGAGTGGCAGTCAGAGTAAAAGAGAAGGCAAAGACTATCCCTTTTTAAGGGATTAAGCCACTGATTTAAGTGGCTTATGAAATGGCACTTAAAAAAAAAAAGATGGATTTATCTGATTTTTAATTAACTCTTATATTTATAGTTCTTTAATCTTGAATTAATCTCTTCTAAAAAAGTTTTTTTTAATTATTTTGGATTTTTGATCTTTCTTACAGACTTTGGTTTGGTGGTTCTGCTCCATCTCTTCTATAGCCCTAGTTATGGAAAAAGCAAGTTGTAGTCTTGTCCAGTTCCTAGTGCTGGGGTGCCTCCAGTGCTGGAAAAATTTATTTGCTTTTACAAAACAAAATAAAACAAAAAACCAATTTTGACCATTCCTAAAAACTGTCTGAATGGAAGTTAAAGAGTTGCAGAATTACATAATAGTGTTCTTTAATATTCTTCTAGAGACACCTCCAATAGAAAAAACCTCTTTAGCTGACTTTCATTATTTTTTATGAAATACATGTAAAGGGATATTCCACAATGAGAAACACTTTAATATTTGTCCTAAATAATAACCAGAATCTGCTCTTTTGACCACCGAGAAATATTTCTTAGTCACAAGTTCCTTCTTTTGAAGTCTCTTTTCTATTCTGAGATCTGCCAGACTTCAGCCGTTTGCTAGTGAAGGTTCTTCAATCAGTATCAGATAATTTTACTAAAGACTGTGGCATTTGGACTCACAATTTTCTGACTTCGTATAGACTTGACATGCGGCTTTACTGAAAATACGTGTTCACTTCCTCGTTCCGAGCACTAGTTAGCTTGAGTTTGGTTTGCGATCAGAAGCCAACTCTCCTTTTTTGAGGGTGAAAACAAGACATTTCTAGCCTACCTAAACTGACTGTTTCCCGCAACTGATACAACTATGTCAAGGTGAACTGAGAACCCTGGGAGGAAAGCATTTGGTGATTTGATAGTGTATTTATGTTTCCAGCGAGAACAATTCATGAGCTTTAGGTAAAAGGGGCACACAAATCAGAAGCTGCTTAGTAATCACACCAGAACTGAACTAAATTAAACCCTGAATATGGCAGAGTCCTTTTTCTTTTCAAAAGAAAATTCACTAAGTACACATGCGTGAATGCACACTCTTATGCACATGCTGACACTAAGAACGTAGTAAACTCCAACGGAATTTAAGAGAATTGAAAAAACATTTAAAAAAAGGTGCTGTCATGAAACATG
>NW_010429551.1:138057-140174 GCF_000710305.1 Buceros rhinoceros silvestris
TGCTGCGTCACATGAGAGAGGTAAGACTTTTATTACTTATTTGCTGTATTCCTTTTTTAATTATTCTATTACTTTGCATAACACAGCACCATTGCAGCTGTCGTGGAGTTGCAGATATGTCTAATTAATAATAAAACATGGCACCAGACTAATAGCAGACTTTGCCATCGATATAGGATCTTGCCATTGTTTGTGCTCTGGGCAGTTGGTATAGCTGATGCCAAATGTCTGGGCATTGACATGGCTCTGATGGCATTTAGAAGAGGCCAGCCGGTTTCAAGGCCGCTTACAAATGTCTTGCCACTTTCTGTGATACAAGACTACTTGGGTCACCCTTACTTTTTGAGCTGCTTTAAAGGATTTTTGTGTGGTATCTATAAGTGGTACACCATGTGCTTTGCCATCTGTTGTTTGCATGCCAGGTGCTTATTTTACAGCTTTATTCAAAAGACACTTAAAATTGATTAGACCCCTGTTTCCCAACCACACCTTGATAGGTGGAGCTAAGCTAAGTTTTAGTCCTCTTTCATCTGAAATTGTTGTGATTACACCAATCCTGGTGGTGAGAAGAAAATCAAACAGTAGTAGGCAGATTTGAAATCAAATTTTAGTTTCAATGAGTGTCAATCTTTACTGTCTTTGTCTAGAATCGAAAGAGGTATTAGAAGGAACTCTAAAAATGACTTGGAGCTCGTCAACTTCTCTGCTCACTTTCAAAACCTTCAATAGTCACAGGAAGACCGCTAGGACTAAAACTCTCAGTTCTAGGAGAAATCCACCAACTTTCAGTTGTATCATTTGTCCTCCTCACACTGAGGTGTCCTGGAAGTAGCAGATGCTGAAGAAGGGATGTCCTAGCAGAGCTGCAGTTCCTAGAAGGAGGGGATTTGAGTTTATGTGCAGTTTGCTGGAAACCTAGGCAGGGCTCCATCCAAACCTTTTCTTGCAACTGGCAAGAGTTCATTGAGCCTGAGACATTTCTGGCAGCTCGAGTTGGAGAATGTCAATGAGAAAGCCAGGCTATAGAAGAATTTGTCATCAGAAAACAGTCTTTGCTTTGCCAAGTAGGCTATTTTGTGTTCCCTTTTATTTGAGTGTGACGAGTAAAACAGTCTCTATTAATCAAGTAACATTTCTTTATCAGATAGGCAGGTGTAAATATATACGAACATCTTCATTCATTGAAACTGATGGAATGATTGCAGACTGATGACAAGTAAAACAGATTTGAGCATTACATTAGTGTCACGCTTACGGATTCAAGGCTGGACAGGTTGCACAAGACTTGGGATTTCAAAGGTATTCTATGAACACTTCAAGAAATGTCCCTTCTGACATCCATTCCCAGAGTGCAGATATCATTCCTGGTGTTAGATTTTAAAAGACCGTGTGTGCATGGGGCCTTTTAACCTGCCCAGTTAAAGATTTCTTAATGTAAAGCCAGTGAATCTATGTCACATTATACTGCTCCTGTTCATTGGGGGGAGGGTGTGGGGTTTTTTCTTAGTCTTCCATGTGAATGGTATCTAAGCTGTTTGTTGCCCTTCTGCTTTCTGTTGTTTTTTATGCAACAGCTGCATTACAATACCCTTTTACACAAAATAAAGAAATAATTATTAATTATTAAATTTATTATTCACTTTTTTCTATTTTATTTCATTATTTTGCAAACCATTCCTTTTAAAAGTGCCTTTTTTCTCAGTCTTCTTTTCCTAGTTTCATGTGTTGAAAAAAGCATAACAAATTTATCCTTATTTTTCGAAACATCAAATAGAGGAAAAAAAATACATTGCCATTTACGCAGCTGATGAAATAATTACTTCTACTGATTTGTTCTCTTGTTGAATTTGCAACAAACAGTTTTAAATTGCAGTCAGTTGAAGTATGAAATAGATGGCGTTTAGATTTATTTTTTAGATGTACGTTGAATATTTGGATTAAGCTTGTTTCAAAGGTTTCTCATTACATGCTGCATCATCAGAAGAAAGCTCTTAAAATGTATACTCTTGTGATCTGAAGTTGCCTTCCTTCCCCTAAATGTGCCGGCATGTGCAAGATATGCTTTGAAATTAATAATATTGAAAAACAACTCAGCAGTTGTATTTGCCTTATTTAAT
>NW_010429551.1:140313-176955 GCF_000710305.1 Buceros rhinoceros silvestris
TTGATTATACTTCTATTAGCTGTGCAATTATATTGCACAGCTCACTTGAAGTATCTCAAGCTGTAGCTTTTTTGATTCTGACTATTTTAGCACTTCACAGAAAACTTCAAAGGTTGAACAACTATGAATAGATCTCACCATAAAATTTATGTTTCTGACTTTTTGAATTACTTTGGCTAAGTTCTGTCTTATTTGCTTGTAATAAGTGTCATGTTTAAATGTGGTATTTCAGCATGTGAAGAAATGCATGTGGAGAAGGGTAACTCTATAAATGGAAATAAGAAAGCGACAATTTAAAATTTCTATGGATTTCTGTGCAAAGCTCTATTTTGAACAAATATTCCATGCTTACATGGCTTTAGGTTTAGATGTATAAAAAATTGTATGTAGAAGCAAGAGTCTAAAAAAGTTGATGTTCAAGAAATTGCATGCACAGAAGTGGAGGCTGGGAGACATTCTCTTTAGGATTCGTTCAAAGCAGGGATAATTTGTGGAAATTCAGCTTTGAAGTGTTAGTGCATATTAGCATCGGAAAATAAGATTCCATTGATTCATTTTTCAAAGTACTAAATTACTTGGATATTGGTTTTGGATTTGTGTTGATTTTAATTTAGGTGAATGTTCCACAAGGAAG
This sequence comes from Buceros rhinoceros silvestris, assembly GCF_000710305.1. Classification (NCBI taxonomy): domain Eukaryota; kingdom Metazoa; phylum Chordata; class Aves; order Bucerotiformes; family Bucerotidae; genus Buceros; species Buceros rhinoceros. The sequence goes on from NW_010429551.1 coordinate 140,948, forward strand.
CATAGTGGTTTGGAGGATGACATCCAATCTTTGTCATAGTAAAGTCTGTTTGTATTTACAATCTCTTAACAGAAATACCATTGCACTTTGGGGTTGGTTGTTTGGGGTTTGGCTTTTCTTTTCCCCACCAGCTGGTGACTTTTTGTTCATTTAATTCAATACTGGGAAAAAAAATGAGTCCAAGTAAGAGAAAAGGAATCTGTAGACGTTAATATTTTTAGGATAGAAATAAGTTTGTGGGTTTGTTGTTCATTTTTGTAGGAATTTTTGGCTTCCTTCCTCCCACATCCTGCTTCTTTTCCCCCTAATTCTCATTTCTAATTATTCACAGTGATTTATCCCTGCAAATCATGGACAAAAAAGGTGGTATTCTCATATTTACAGGGATAGATTTCACAGTGGAAAGGAAAGAAATTATTTTATGATGCTCTGTGTGGGAGGGTTTATTGATAAACCTTGTAGCAGTGTACCTACTTGCTTCCAATGTGCAATTTTGAAGTTACTGGAGTACAACTTATTGCTGATCATGAAAAGTAACTCCAATATAAAGAAGCATTTTGCAAATCACTTAAAATATAGGCCTTTATCTCCACCGTAATTTTTAAGAAGCCAAAGGCTTATGACTGGTCTAAGTTTTATAGACGTAGTATAGAGCTGTAATGATTTAAACCTGCTTTGTTATCTGCTTGAAGTGATTCTCTCAAACTGAGAAGTGCACTAGTACCCAACCGCCTTCCGCCCCAAGTTACTCATTACAGTTCTTCCCTTTTTAAAAACACTTTTATTTCAAAGTATTTTGTGATGCCTGTGTTGGAATGCTCTAGCTTTGTTTTATATTTTTTACAGTAAAAATATGAAAGGTAAATATGCAAATTATCTGTGTGTTTCTCTGTGCATTCATATGTATTGGAGAGGAAGAAAGGGATTGTGGAGTGAAGGTCAGCTTGTCTGACCAATGTCACCAGTTAATTTTCTCTCCTGATGTATATTTTTCCCTGAGTATTTTGCATGAAATCTGTTGGAAAATTTACCAAATTTCAGATACCTGAAATCTAATTGGCATTACTGGATCAAAGCCATGTAGATTATCTTTATATGTGAAAGAGGAGTAGCCATTTACAGAGTGCGTCTCAAGTAGATTAGATATATGACATTCTAGAAAGGCCTCTTTCTCTTCAGCCTGGAGCATTGATAATTAACTAGGCAGTAAATGTCTAAAGTTTGGTGAAATAAATCTCTCCCTTAATGTCCTGAGAATCTGTAAATAGGATTAATAATAGCTTGGACAAAATAACATGATGGCAAGCCCACGTGTGAGGGTGTTCACAGACTAGCCAGAGGGTCTCAGAAGTACATAGACTAAGCAGAAAGATAAACAAAATAGAAAAAATATTAAAAGACATTAGCATTTTGGCACAGCAAATAGTTTTTAATTTTGCATTCGAACAAATCCCCACAAACCCCAAATTTTAAATAGCAAAAGTAGCCAGTGCAGTGTATATAGCAGGGAGTAAGTAAAAGTAACTAGAGGGAGAATGGACAGCAGCCCGTCATGTTACAGGGTCAGCAATTTGATTGTTGTTTCTTTAGTCTTCTCTGTCACTTCTTTTCATATCCCACGTGTCTGTTACAAGAGCTTTTTGTTGCCGTTGAATCCACTCCAATATTCCCTTCATCTATTTATTTGAATTTAATTTTTCCCTCGTTTAATGACAAAGCTTGCAGTGCTGAAGGCGGCATCTTCAAAATGTTTTGACCATGACTCTGTGCAAAGTAATCTGAAGAAGTTTCTCTTCACTAGTACTTGCAATTTATTTTATTCACAGTACAATAGGAGTAATTTCTTCTTGATGTCTAGTTTATATCTTACCACAAGAAAATAAACTCTTAGTTTTTAGACACATTTCTCAAGCTTGCGTAATAATCTTTCCACCCTATACTCCACTATTCATTAGCAGCAGACTACTGAAGTAACTGTTTTACAAAAGTAAAAAAAAAAAAAATCAACAAATACAAAAGCAGAGCAAGGTACAACAGAAAGTGTTGAGAAAGAGTCTGGAAAAAGTAATCAGGAAATCAAGAGGAATAGCTAGAAAACAATAGGAGCTTTTTCCTTTTCAGAGCTATGGCTTCAAACACAGAGTTAAAATAGAATAGAGTAGAATGTAGAATATTTTCGGTTGGAAGGGACCTACATGGATCATCTGTTCCAACTATTTGACCACTCCTGGGCTGACCAAGGTAAATCATGTTGGTAAGGGCCTGTGCAAGCACCTCTTAAATACAGACAGACTTGGGGTATCAACCACCCTTCTAGAAAGCCTGTTCCAGTGTCTCACCACCGTCTTGGTAAATGTTTCCTAATGACTAGTCTAAACCTCCCCTGGTAGCTTTGAACCATTCCCATGTATCCTATCAGTGGATCCCAGGGAGATCAGCTTCTCTCTCTCCTCATCCTCAGGAAGCCGTCGAGAGCAATGAGGTTGCCCCTCAGCGCCCTGTTCTCCAAGCTAGACAAGCCCAAAGCTTTCAGTCACTCTTGACAGGGCATTTCTTACACCCCTTTCACCACTTTTGTTGCCCTCCTCTGGACACATTCAAGGACGTTCCATCCTTAAATTGTGGGTCCCAGAACTTCATACAGTACTCAAGGTGAAGCTGCACCAAGGTTAAATATAGAGGGATAATCACCTCTGACTGGCTGGTTATACTGGTATGATGCACCCCAGGATGTGGATTGCCTTCTTGCCCGCCAGGGCAAACTGCTGACTCCTATTGAACCTATTGTGGGCGATGACTGACTACCCACAGATCCCTTTCTGCAGGGCTCCCCTCCAGCCATTCCTCTCCTAACTGATACTTGTGCCTGGTGTTACTAGGTGCAGAATCTGGCACTTGGATTTGTTAAATTTAATCCCATTAAGAACCAGCCCAATGTTCAAACATATGTAGATTCCTCTGCAAGGCCTCCTGACCCTCAAGACAGTCAACAGCACCTCCCAGTTTGGTATCATCAGCAATGATGTCAATGGTGTGTTCAACTCCTGCATCCAGACTGTTGATAAAGGTATTGAACAGAACTGGCCCTAGAATTGAGCCCTGAGGAACACCACTGGAGGCCAGGCATGAGCCAGATGCAGCCCCTTTCGCTACAACACTTTGAGCTCTGCCCTTCAGGCAGTTCTTCAGCCAGTGCACCACAATTCTGCTCAATCCACAGTTGGACAACTTGTCCAGAAGGATGTGAGGGACTGTATCAAAAGCTTTACTAAAATCCGAAAAAAATACAACCACTGCCTTCCCTTCATCCACTAGGTGGGTGACCTTATCACAAAAGGATATCAAATTCGTTAAAAACAGAGCTTTCCTTCCAACAGCCTGTGTTGACTGTGCCTGATGACCACATCATTCTTTAACTGCCTTTTAACACTACCCATATAATCTTCTCTGTAATTTTTCCGGGAACTGAGGTTAGACTAACAGGTCTGTAGTTCCCCAAGTCTGCCCTCATGCCTTCCTGTCTGCTGAAATAACACTGACTAACTTCCAGCCAGCTGGGACTGACTGGTCCCAAGACCTTTGGCAGATGATTGAGAGGGGTCCTGCCGTAACATCTGCTAGATCTTTCAGTACTCTGGGAAGAGTCCCGTCGGGATCCATGGACTTGTGAACATTCAGCTAAGACAGCTGGTTCCTGACAGTTTGCTTGTCCACAAGTGGAATGTCACTGTTCCCACACTCGTGGTTCTCTGGCGCAGGGGGGTGGGCAGCACAACACCAATCAGTATTATCAAAGGGGGTGTTCCTCTTCCATAGTCGGCAGCCTGCAGATGTCACATTCAGGGAGGGCTCAAGTTTTGGAGTTACTATAAAGGCAGAATAAGACATATTAGAACAGGCACGTTGAGTGCTGTATCTCTTCTAACACAAGCCTTTTGCGAAGGGGGTGGTTCATCACACAGGCTTAACCTACGGGACAATTATGAACAGCGGGGAAAAGTTGGTGCATCCAGTTCGAATGAATCAAGTTTTGGAATTCCTTCAAGGAACTCTTTTTGCTACAGAAGCTTGGCTTGACTCTTCAGTGCCTGTATTCTAGTCAGTAGGCCACTAATCCTCTGATTAAATCCTTTTAGTCACATCTTGACAAAGATAATTTGGAGCAGTGGTTACTTTTCCATCCCTGAATTTGGGATGGTGCTGCCCTTGGATCTTAGGGATCACCTGCTGTTGTTGGTAAACACGTGCAGGCTGGGATTCAGAGCTCACGTCCTAACTGCATGCAGCTTCCAGTTTGGTGGCGTGCTGAATAGACTGGGATTAACTATGACACTGAGATCACTTTGGTAACTGGCTGCTGTGGCTTGTGTATAGGTATGTTTGAAATAGCTATTCTATTTCTTCTTCATCATAACTTTGCTTATGGAAGAGACTTTTTCTCCCTCAGCTGCTATTTTGATTTTTTTTTTAAATCAAATATGCAAATATATAAATCCTAAAGTTATTTGTTGGTTTTTTTTTTTCATTTAATTTAATCTCAGATAAATGCTGCGTGCCAAGCATGTCCTTTGGCAAGTAAATTGATGTCAAAAGAGGAAATGTAAAAGGTATACCATTATTTCCTTTTTCATCAGCCTCTAAAATTTCCTCGTACAGACACTTTTATTTCATTTCTTGCAATGCTGCATCCCCTTGAGACACTGTTTAAGCGGCCACTCATGTCTGCCCTCACTTCCGCATGCCCTCAGCAAACAGACACAGTGCCTGAATAACAGGCATCAGAACTCTGACTGTCATTGTCTGGTTTTCAGGCTTTCAGCAAGACTGCAAAGGGAATGTAGAGCTCCACTGGGAAACTGAGCATCATTATTTCATGTAGTGGTACAGTTACATTATGAAACTCTTTATGTGCAAGGGTATTTATTTCAGAAAACTCACTGGTGTGGAAAGAGACTTCTGAATTTTCTCTATTAGCAAGTCAAATGTATAGAAGCTGTTTGAAGAATACAGTCAAATTCCCAGATTTAAATTTTAGATCAACTCTCTTTTTTTTTTTTTTTCAATTTTAAAAGAGGTGGTTTGGTAAAGGCAGTGATGTAAATTAGAAAGCTGTCCTTTTCAGAAAGTTTTAGAGATTTTGTACCTGTTAGCTAGGTCATTCTCTTTTATTGAGCTGGTCAGCCATCAAGCTTTCTCGTGTTTAAGAGAGAAAAGTAAGCTTCTTACTAAACAGCCAAAGTTTTCTTATGCTAGTGTTAATCAGGATAATTTCAGTTTAACTCATAGGCATTTCAGATAAAAGGAAAGGAACGTGAAAGGAAGTTTTAATCTTGATGAGACCTAGCACTGCACAAGGCAGGTGCACTATTAGCCCTTGCTCAGTATTTACCGAATAGTGACAAATTTCAGTATTCATGTTGGTATGAATAGATATAACTCATGAGAATTATTTTTACCTGAAATTGATTAGATGCCAAATGTACGTAAATGAAAGATAATAGGGGTAAGTGGCATTACACACACGACAGCGACTATTGCTATGAGTGCCTTGAGGGATATTATTTCAGTCAATGTTCGCCTAATTTCATCTTTTAAATCTCTGGGAGTTCTTATACTCATTCCCCTGGGTTAAAACAATGTCCTAAAGCTTCAAGAACTACTTCTGGGATATAAATAATTTTTTTTATCTAGTGTCTCTCTCTGCCTCCTTATTCCCTCTCCTCTAGCCTGGAATTCCTGTTATCAGGACTTCGTATGCAATGTTAGCATGTAATTACGATGGGATTTTTTTTTGCATAACTTCTAATAAGACAGGAGCTTTTTTCAATGATATAAAACATACCATGTGTCTCTTCTTTTGTGCTTAAGTCTTCTGGATTAAAAATCATACACAGATATTTTTAATTCTCTGATGAATGCAATAGTGATACTTCAAAGAGGATTACAGGAAAAATATTATAGAGATATTATATTCAGAAAGAAGTCCTGAGGGAAGTACCACCAACAAAGTCTTTAGCCATTTTGGGATGCATGGTGTGTCTCCTGAGGCCGAAGATGAAAATGTCCTTCACCTGTGGGAGGTATGCTGTGGAATGTGGTAGGATTTTGCAGCAGGAGTTTCTAGGGAAGACAAATAGGGGATCATCAGGGTCTTTATGGAGGGATGTGAAGGGCAATGAAAGATGCTTCTGTAAATGCACTAGCAGCAAAAGGAAGGCAAAGCAAAATGTGGGCCCCCTGCTCAGTGGGGTGGGACACCTGATGACCGAGGGCATACAGATGTCTGAGGTTCTCGATGCCTTTCTTTTATCTCAATTTTCACTGGCAAGGTCTGCCTTTTGAACTCTTTAAGGTTCCCAGGCCTATTAACAGAGTCTGTGAGAGTGAAACATTACCCACTATAGAAGCAGATCAAGTTAGTGAGCATTAACCCATGCAGCAGTACAGCTGGGGCCAACGCAGCAGAAAACAGCTTTGCAGAAAAAATGGAAATCCTCATCAACAAGTTGATGAGCCAGCAGTGTGCCCTTGCAGGATAAAAAACAAAAGGCGCCTACATCCTGGGCTATGGAATGTAGGAATATAGCCAGCAGGACTAGAGAAGGGATTCTTCCTCTCTCTTCAACTTCTGAGAGTCTGCAGATGGAGTGTTGCATGCAGTTTTGTGCTCCCCAACACAAGAAAGACAAGGGCATACTAGTGCAGGGCCACCAAGGTGGCTGGAGGACTTGATATACAAGAAGAAGCTGTTAGAGCAGGAATTGCTCAGCCTGAAGAAGAGATGATGCAGGGGGTACCTTACTCATTTCTACAACTGCCTGATGGAGGACTAAAGAGAAGGCAGACACAGACTCTTCTTAGATATGGACAGGAGGGCAACAGGGGTAAGCTGGAAACATGAGAATTTCTGATGACGGAAGAAGTTTTTGGGGTTTTTGTTTGTTTGTTTGTTTTTTTACTGTGAGACTGATCAAATATTGGAAAAGAGATCTGTTGAGGTATCTCTATTCCTGGAGATATTTAAGGCTCAACTGGTCAAGAGAGCATCTTGCTCTCACTGGGCAAGCTTTCAGCAGATTGGATCACATGGCCTCTGGAAGTTCCTTCCTTTCCAAGTGATCCTACGACTCTAAATATTGGCTAATACTGTGCTTTGTAGCAGCCGTGATAGGACAGAGGCGTTTCTGGACTTGTATGGTATTGTAGATTTTCACTCGGCAGTTTTTTTAATTGAGCAGTTGATTCAAGAATCTGTGTGCTGTCACATTCTCCTATCTTTGTTGCACCCAACACATATATGATGTGTATTAGATTACTTTTTGTTGCAACAGAGTAGAAAGGTACGTTTTTCATCATAACTCTAAACGTTACGAAGTGAGATTCTTAATGAGTGAGGTTTTCTGTTATGCTTTTGGTGAGCATATCACCGCACTATTAGGGCTCTAATAAGTCCAATATAACAGCAACATTTTATTTTGATCATGTGTTTTCCATAATCACTTCATGATTATTTTTACTTTTAAAGAGAGTTACTTATCACACAGTGCTTTCACAATCTGTTATACCTACTCAGCCTTTGATATTTGATCATGGTAACCAGCTTCAGTATGTTCGAACTCCACCTCACTGTGCTGAAAATCCCGTTGCTTTATGGTTTTGCTGCATGATTTTTTCATTAATTCTACTTTTGAAATGGAGAAAATTCCAGTGTCTAGCTTTTTAAAAAAAAGTTTTTAGACAGAACATCCAAGGAGGATTTTATCCAAGCTGGGAGTTTGCACAAAGCATCAAGACTGTAGGACTTGAAAGTAAGTAAATAAAATCACAGGTTACAGAGCTCTTCTGAGCACTTTCTAAGGGGCTGATGATGTTCAGAAGATAAGAATGATTTCCATGTCAAAACCCGTATATGCCTGTTTTTCATGTTGTGCAATACAGTCTACTTTCCTCCTTAGTTCCATCTTTGGGAAAAAAACATAAAAAACCAACGCCTTCATAGATATGAGAGAGATGCTGTTTTATCTTCTGGCTTTACTACTCTGAAGAATTTCAAAGTATACTGCCAAAACATTAACAGCAAGATAAAACGCATCAGTCTAATTCTGTAGAGAGAGGATAATAAACCAAAACACAATTGGAGAATATTCGCAAGGGAAGCCTTGTGTGGATAGTAGCCAGTAAGATTCAAAGAAAATATTCAAGGAGACATTGCATGGAAAAGAGTAGAAAAAGATGATGGAAGCTATGAAGTTGTTTTTTACAGACTAGGAATAGTGGCTGTTAATCCCCAGGGAATACAAAGAAAACTAGGGGTAGAAAGAGTCAGAACATGTCTACTAAGTCCAAAGTAATCTTTTGGTAAAAATGATGCTCCTTCTTCCTGTGAGTTTGATACAGGTAGATGTGAGAACTAATCGGGGCGTATAAACAAAATGTATTATTTCAGAATGAAACTGAATGACGAATTATTTGTTGTTTCTGTTCTGGTTTTTTTTTTTTTAAATGTTTGTTGGCTGCATTCTGATTGAATCCAAAGAGAATGTGGGAGGTTCGGTTTCAGATGGCATCAGTCCTGTTTTAACTCAGCTTATATTGCCTCTCCTACCCACTGCTGGCAGGGCTCGTACGAAAACAGCAACTGTCAAGATCTTTGGGTTATATGTTATATGAATGTATTTTCAAAACCTTTGGTATCTACAGTTGCTGTGAAAGCTGCTGTGGGAGTAAAACAAAAATGGTAATTCCATAATAGTTGTTTTTTACATTTTAAATTATTTTAATTGAAATTGCTACTTTCTCACTTAAGAAGTAGTTAGCATTTATGAAGAATAATAAACTGATAGCCAGTTCCTTTTTGTTGCAATCTGATACATTCCGAGATTGCTTGTGGTACCACGCAGCGCTCCTCAGCACTTGACTCGTTAACTTTGGGTGGTTTACTAATGTGGCTGGACTGTGTGTTTGAGCAAAGTCTTCAGTTTTCTGAGATACTTGAGTTCTTTTTCTGGGTATATTCTTAAATTTTTTGATTGTGTAATACATTAGGATATTTTATGAACTGGTTTCTGAAAAAGTATCTAACAGCCCCATGTTTGTGTCACATGCAGTGAATTGTCAAGACTAATGAGACCAATATATTAAAAAACTTCTGGGTATGAGAGCAGCTTTGATGGGATTAGTATTGAAGTCCAGTGCTCGCAGTGTCCTCTGTCAGCGATTTATAAAGAGTTTGATAAATAATCTTGACTGAAGCACTATAAAAGCAATTCCAGTGTATACACTTGGGCCCAGATGGCACACTTTGAAGTGACAGGAGGATAAGATGGCATGTTTGATCTCCACAGGAACTTAAGTAGGAGCATATGACTTTCTTACCGTATTTAAGATCTGCCTAAAATATTGACTTACCGACAAGAGCGTACTCTGTCTTCTGAGAACATACCTAAACCCTGAGGACTGTTGTAAGTTTAAAGAGAGAGTGTTTGATTCTAGAAAGGAAGGGGTTTTTTTTTTGTTTGTTTGTTTTTAATTTCACATATATTTGCTACATGACTTCTATTACTGTACAATTATCAGCCCTACCTCAGTTCCTCCTTTAGTACTAAGCACACTTTAATTTTAGAAGTGTGTATTTCAGTTTTATTTGCTTTCTGGCTTTGGAGGTTTTTTGGTAACAGAAAGTTGAGCAGATTAGTATGTCAGCTACTTTTACCTTGATTTCTGTAATGGTATCTAAATGTGTCTCTCTGGCTGTGAACTTCAACAAAATATAAACAAGCCTTAAAGAGACATAAATGATGTTCCAGGTGGCTGTCTTGATGTGCAGATCTCAGAGTCACTTACATGACTTCACCAATACAGCCTCTAAATTAAAATGATTTAATATTTATTATGACAATGGAATTATTTCTCTTTTACCAGAATTGAAGAGAAGATATAGGGAATAAGCCTATGTATTTTCAGTTGGTGAATTTGAGAAAGTCAGTTACTCAAAATAATTGATTTTTTAATGATAAACTGAAAAACATGATCAGAGGTTGATTTTCTCCACAAAATAGCATTTATATTTTTAAAAAAAAAGCTATTAAAAAGCAAGTTTATCTACATGTCAAATTCTGCTAGTAATCTTATTTTTTCATTAATATTTATCATTTTATCCTGAAACTGTATTTACTGTGGAAGTGCATGCATTTTGCTAGGGAATCCAAGAAAATGCCAAATAATTATTTTCAGGATGTAAATCTTATTCAGAGAGCCCTCGATACAGGCATCCTTTTCATCTTTCCTTTCGATTTTTGGATGCAAGATGATTAGACTTTGCCACAGAGACACCAATCAATAATATAGTTAATGTTACTCTTTTGAAAGATTTGGTTTAAAATGTCTTCCCTTTTCAGAATCTGAACTTTTGTTAGTTATTTGATTATTTCAAGGCAGTCAACATCCATTTTTACACCATCTGAAGTAACTCATAGCAGAACATACTTCTGGGTATTGCGGACTCTGTGATTTAGGTTGCTCTGGAAGAACGAAAAGTGATGGAAATTCTTTGAGCTGAAAACTGCTAAGAATTAAACTTTTCTGTTAAATTCCTCACAAACGCAGTTCTGCAACGCAGTAGCATCCTGAATGGTTAAACATCTCAACGTGAACGTTAACAATAAGATGTTAAGGGGCCAGAAGTAATCCCATGCATTTTAACTTGGCTGCTGGGTTTCACACATTCGCAAAAGCACTGCACCGGTTTAAAAGGTGCAGTCTGGTATTGTGATTGGTGTTGGTGTGTGCCGGCAGCAATTTGGGTCAGAGGTTCAGAGGGAAACCCCGCTGAGGGAGGCCACAGCACCATATTCCCCTCCAGACTTTGCAGTGGGATCCAGCCGGCGGCAGCTCTTTTTGTAGCCACCCCGGTCCTGAGTCCGACAGCTTTCACCACTCTATCAGCCCTTTTGGCAACAGCTGTTCAGAGCTACCTGAGCCTCTGTGGCTCTGCCCGGTGTTGCATTTACAGGGGGGTCCGTTCACCCAGGGAGGTGCCATAATCCCACAGATGGCAGCTTCAGCCCGTTGGCTTCTCACTGGGTATCTGAGAGTGTGGTACCCCTCACACTGAGCAGGATGCAGTTACCGTATCTTCAGGAGGACAAAACCAACTTGTCTCATGACAGTCCCCACACAGCTCGTGTTCATTGTTAATGGGTAAACTGACCAATGCTTGGCGCATTTTCTTTTGTGATGACAGGAAAAGCCGACATCAAAAGGTTGAAGTAATTTTGCTCATACTTGACTGCCACAGGGTGATTTTCTCAGTGGCAGCTTTTCTGACATGTCTTGCTTAAAACCTAGAAAGGTCGGAAGATCTTGAGACCACACTAGCATGTGCTGAAAATCAAGATTAAGTGTACTTTTGCCCCTTATGTTGCCCAAGTTTCTGTCCTCCCTGGGTTTGCCTCAGGACACCTCTGGTAGGGCAGATATGACACAACCATGTGCAGAAGCAGTGCAGCTTTTTCAGCATTCCCCCTTGAATAACAGCCACTGGGTAGCACTTCACCTGCCCTCGATTAAGAAGTTAACTGCAGTGGATCTTGCACTTTAGTAGAGAGTAACACCCGAAATAGTATAAATTCCTAATTGAAATCTCATTATATTTGTGACAATGTTAACTTCTAAAATTATCCCTAAAACCATTACAGTTATTGTTCTGCTTGAAACAGTTTTAATAACGTGTAATATAGGAAGCCTCTAGTTTCTGCTTTGTGTTCTGCATTGTTCCCTAGAATTTTAATAAGATTTCATGTTGTTTTAATTAATTGAACATCATTTATGAAACTGATGTACCAATTATTTTTCCCCAGGCATCAAAGATGTTACCAACAAAAACATGTAATGTCAGAATTTATTTTAAAAAGGAAAAAAGATTACAAAAATTATTTGTGATAGAAAGAATTAGAATAACGTATAGAACAAAAATAGTTTCTTTTAATTATAAAATGTTCTTAATTTTTATTTTAAAGGGGTTTGGAAGAGGAGTGCATATGTTTGTGTATTTGAGGAAGTGTGAGAGTATATGTGAATTCCATAGGTGGTAAAATATGAGATATCTTACTGTTACATGTTGGTGCACTGAAACCTTATATCCTCTTCTGTGAAACAAGTGTACAGTCCTTTATGTACAAATAACTTTTTATTCTAGGAATGGTCATTTATAGTTAAGAAAACTCAGGTATATTTCACCAGGAGTTTGTGACAGAGGAAAAGCTTTGTCCTTTCTTCTTTTGTAAGATTTTTTTTTTTCTCTCCAGGCTCTGAGACAGTTGTGCAGTTCAGACTTGCTGGCTGTTTGTTGTAAGAGAAAATCAGTATTAATCATAAGTACTGGGATGTCAGCGGAACTGATAGAGGCAGATATTCTCCAAACTATCCAGCAGGACTTTCAGAACTTGCTTGAGTAACCAAATGGTTCCTGTAGAAGATAGCGCTGCTTTTGTGCTGCTGCTGTTTCATCTCTGGAAAACGGGGAGAGGCAAGAAGTAGACATACTGAAAGTAGCAGCGTAATAATTTTACTGCAGGAAGATTGCCAAGAGATCGAGAGTGAGTGTGCTGACAGGATGTGCGGGTGTAACGGGATTTGACCTTCATTAGGGTGTGAGGGCCAGGACCTCTATGTTTACTGGGAGCAGACTGCCTTTACCTTTCTAGAAAACTCTGCTAGTTCATAATGGGCCTAATGGTTTTACTTTCAGAAAACTGTGCGTATGACTACATGTACATTTTTGCTATATCCCTCCTACTCATCCAAACCTCAAACACAAAATGTTCAAAGGCAGCTATCTGAGCCCATTCTTAGATATCTCAGTAGAGGTGGCTGATTTTCTGACGTACAGAACACTCGCAACTCCCACTTTGATACCCATGGTTGGTTTGCTCTGTTGCGTATGCTTACCTGAAAGGTGGAACAGGCTGTGGTAGTAAAGTAGCTATCGTATAGTTACACCATACAGTTCTTCATTGCTGTGGCTACTATGAATTTTTCTGCCCTTGTGTAATCTCAAACTAACATGATGATTCTTTCTAATTAGGGTTTCCATCCTAGATATAATGACAAGATAAATAGACAAACAGTAAAAATAAAAATATCTGTTAAAGCTACCATCACCAAAATAATTTATATTTCTCTGATCTGAAGGCAAGGATTTGGCTGGATCAAATCCTAAATGAAACTGTCTCTATAAATGTAGTAAACTTTGTATGTTAAAAGATTAGTTTCTTTATTTATCTATTTATTTTTATTTTCACTACGTGTAAATGAAAGTAGTCATTCAGGATTTTTCTCAGTCTTCAGAAAGCACACTGAGAAGTCCATAAACTCTCCAAAACACATGGAATTATATAATAATTTATACTTAATTATAGTTGAATACAAATTAATTGCTAGAGGTCTTATACAAATTTGTTTGACAATTTTGCTACGAAGAGAAATTATCTCCCTTCGCTAAGGGAGAAATACAAGGCCTTGTTCTGCATCTGAACACCCAGCCCTGTGAATAAGAATCTGCATAATAAAGACTTGAACACACTTTCAAACGATTGTTCTTAAGAGTTACTACTCTACAGCTGAGGCAGCTGATTGTTAACAAAATGAAGCAGCCCACACCATGTTTTCTCAGGCACTGTCTGTCAGAAAGAGCTGGCTACATCCTTAGATGCACCATGTAATCTCTTGCAATCTGAGTACAACCTAAACTGAAGGTTGTTTTGCCTGTTTATAAATATCAACTTTGTTGAAGACAGGGCCCTATTTGCTAAAGAAAGCTTTTGTATCTTCTTTTAGATGAAAGAAGCTTCTCAATACGAATTTTGGTCCCTTCTTAATTCTGCAACTTACAGAATTTAAAACCATAACAGTGATAGAGGCAACTTACACAGGTTGTTTTCTGCAGGGCAACGTTATACTGTTAACTTCACTCAGCAGCATTTGATTCTCTCTTAGAAGGCTAACTCTTAGCCTTTTATATCTTGAAAAATGTGTTGGGAACCCAGATGCCGTAATGATATTCATAAGCTTATCTTCCAAATAGAAAAGACCTTTTTATCTTTCTTTTTAATCCAGTCATTAGCATGAAGCTCAGAGATGTAATCATACCAGACTGGAATTGGGGTCATGCCTCAGGCTAGCTGAATAGGAGGCTTCATGGCATGATGATGTATAGCCATTTCATAACAATGCTTTTAACTCAGTAAGTCTGCCCTTTAATTACATTTTACATCTCGTTTGAGAAGTTTTTATCATTATGTAAATTGTTCAGCAAATGCTCTCTTTCTAAGACCCAATAAAAGTTTTGCTTATGAACTGGGAGAGCAAATGATTTAAAAGCTTGATGAGGGGGACTAAGAGCTTCTTTCCTATTTTGTTCATTGTGACAGAGGTTGTGTTGGCTAAGGTGGTCTATAGGATAACAAAACATTATACTCATCACTGTCAGATTCTTGCTGTTAGACTGTTTGGAAACAAAACAGATTCCAAAATCTTATCTGAATTAGCTGTATTTTGATGTGAAAAAAATAAACAAAAAACCAAACAACCAGCTCTATGACATGTAAAAGAGGGATCTCCAGTAAGACCAGTAGTGTCTTGCAAAACAGAAATACTTCAGTGTTTTGTTCCATCATTATGCTAAATCAAAATATTTTCAGTCTAGAACAAATGATCTCTTTTGTTTTAACAAAGACACACATTTCTTTGTGTTCAAATACTTTGAAGGTATTGACTAGCTCACAAGGACAGACTGTCATAAAGAGTAGTGCAAACTGGCCTTCCATTGCTAGGAACAAAAGAAATAGATCGAGTGCATCTTGCACTGAATCTACCACTCACATGCTTAAAATGCATTTTAAATAAAAAAACTTGCTCTGCTACAGCCGCTAATTTACGATGTCCAGAACTGTAACACCTACAAGACCATTCCTCTATGTAGCAGACAGAATAGTAAAACCTGAAAGAGGTGCCATGTGCATGGATCTTTGTGCCTCCAAAGGCTGCTGGAGTCTGCAAGGGCATTGAAAAAAATGTCACAGACTCTTTGAACTCTCACATGGAGTTTAGTGCATCAGGCAGTATCAGAAATTTCCAGGAGTTTAGATGTAATTAAATGAAAACAAGTAGGATGATTAATCTGAAATCCAGTCCCTAAGCTGTGATGGACAGGCTTGCAAAATACAGACAATGACTCCATTTCCTATATCTGTAGAAGCCATAATTACAAAGACGGAACTGAGTTTGTAGAGGAGAGTTTAAGAGCTTTAATTTCTTTAAATAATCACATAATTAATTTTGTTTCTACCTTGCATAAAAGATAAATGTTTTGTCATCTGTGCTGCATTAATTTCCATGTCTTAGTCTGACTCGTGCATAGTCCAGCTAGTGTAACTAATCGCTTCTTTCTAGGACTTCCTTTTACTTACCAATCCCTCTCTGATGTTTTGCCAGAATAACGACAGAATAATGTCTCTGCCGTGTTTTACGGAGCTCTGTGTAAAACAACACTTGTGGAGCCACAGGTGAATTTCTCTTAGCTACCAAGAGGGTTAGGGAAGGGAGGATGTGTGCTCCTCTGGAGAACGCTAGCAGTAGTTCCAAGGGGGAGAACTGAGCTGGGCAGTTGCTTTATGGCAGTATCGGGTGTGCGGTCTTAGAGCCTTAGTGCACTTCTCCCCTGAAATCCGGCGCAGAGGTTTCAAGGGCTCCTGTCAGAATCAGAACAGCCAGAGCAAATTTCCTCACCCTGTGTTGTCCAAGAAGAGTGTTCTCATCAAGACAAGTTTACTTCACATCTTTATTATTCTTCAGTCTGTGACTTAGTTCTGGACTTATTCTATATAGAATGATAATGAAAATGCACATTTTAAAATGAAAAGAAACCTATAATATCTATTCGGCAAGGTGTCTACAAACAAGTATTACCGTCCCTTTTACCGTCTAACTTTATAGTTCATCTTAATAAAGGAGAATTTCACTCTGAAACTCTTCAGCAAACCTGCCCTCGATGGAGTTGCAGTTCTTTCTAAGCAGTTCAGCTCACTCTAAGCAGTAATTTGTGATCAAAAATACGTTCTTCATTTTGCTATCTGCTCTTTTTAAGGGAATCTGTTTCCACACAGCCTTGGTACCAGCCACTACAGCAAAAATGCAGCACACAGCATCGACTGCAGTCCAACTGCAGCTCAGTAGAATTATACCAGGATTGATTTTCTGTCCTCTGCAGTTCCTCCACGTGTTTGAACACATTAAAAAAGATGAAAATTCAATAGTCTATGTTTAGTCTATATTCTATACCTCTTGGTATGATGTGTGATGACAACATAATTTGCAAATATCTAAGTAGTTTATGAGATGAAATAGACTTTCCTGCTTTATTCTTGTCAAGAAAAGAGAATCTAGATCATACTGTTCTTTCATTTGTATTTTTGAAACACGGAAATTACTCGTTTCAGAAAACAAATAAAAGGTGTATAGATCTTTTTCTTATATGCACTCTGCTTTTCTTGGCATGCGAAGGAGTCACAAAGAAAGGATCTGAAACACACCAACCAAAATGGAGTAAATATCCTCGTTGGTGTCTTGCTTCTTTGTCAGTGTAGGCTTCCTGCATAGCTGGAATAAAATAAAAACGGGCATCCTAAAAAGGAGCGTTAAGGAAGTTCAGTATACACAGAGAATATAAAATAAGGAAAAACAGGTCTTGACTACAAAGCTTTGATAAGACTATTTCACTTTTTGTGTTAGTTGCCCATTTAACTAACCGTCCGGTTTAAAATGTGATGCCGTATACTAATCTGAAATACAAAGGTATGGCTTGATTTTAGTTTCAGAAACATATCAGGAGAAAAGCATGGAACGTGTAGACTAGGAGCCACTTTTTCGAAAAACAAAAGTGTGGAAGTGCATTTTTTCTTAAATGTTGTGTTATAAAACGCCCTGAGTATATGTGTGGTAAACCAGCAAGGGGGCAGAGATTTGACAGCTTCCTGCTGTGAATGGTTATTCCACATGCATGTTTCTTGGCACGTGTTCTTGCTGAGGAAAAGACAGCTGTTTCCATCACCACCCTAACAACTAAGAATTTTGTGCAACAGGTAGCGCATACAATAATTCTTTCATTCATCAACGTATTTGTGGGTTTTTAAATGTGGAAGAACCTTAGAAATATACAGACACTACAAGTTAACTTTTTACTGTGAACTTTAACCTTTCTGACATATAATTTTGGCTGATTACATCAGGTGTGTGATACTTAACCTAGCTTAAATAAAATCTCCAAATCCGTACATGAGGAGAGAGAAATTTGTAATAAAATATTGCAGCTGAAAGCAAAACCTAGCAACATTGAAATAAAGTACAAATTTTCAAGGAAGGACATTTATAACTGGAAAATTATACATGGTTATGTGCCTTAATAATGACATTTAAAAAAATCTAAACTGTCTATTTAACATCAATATATAAATGCAATATTTATAATACAGTTACATTCTGCAGAATTACCTCTGATGTATTCCAAACTCATTCCTGACTGCTTTACTGTGAGGATTGCCACAAAGTAAAATTGTTGGATGAGAACTCCTATACGCTACCAAAGATGTTCCTAGCCCTCCTTAAAATTTGCTCCTAGACATTGTTGTGCAAGAAATACGCATCCAGTAAAGGACAGCAAATGACATTTCGAACAGCAGTAGGTGAACGAGGACAATCTGCTTGTGATTCAGTGCAGCTAACATTGCACTTAAGGTATCAAACAGAACCAATTCAATTAGGAACGCACCAAATAGGGAAGTTGTGTGCTCTCCTCCTTCAAAGTCATTTTTCTAAAGAAAATTACAACAAATTTCCATTAGAGACTATCTGTAATGCTCAGTTAGTGCTGGACCTTGCTCTCAAATGCCGTAAATCATTTCCCCTTTCACACTTCATCCCCAGCATTCCCATTTCAGGCAGCAAGAAACCACCATCAGAAATCTTCGTGCCCAAGCATCCCAGGAGAAAATGCAGAGCTTTAATCATTAGGTCATTTTCTTTGTGTCTTTGAGTGCTTCTTTGGAAGTAAAAGTACTTTTGTGCGTATGTAGCTACATATAGAGTACGTATGTGCTCATTATGTACATTTAAAAATTATTATTATCACTTTTATGTTTATTCTTTTTAAAATGCTTGATTCAACCACTGTTCTCTGCGAACGAATCTGACCTTGTGGAGTTGCAGCATGCAAACATCTTGGAGAAGGGCAGCCAACGTACAAAGGCTGCATTGAGTGTGTGGGCAGGCGGGAATGCTGGTACTGGGCAGCTCTCGAAAGAATGTTCTTTTGGCAGAAAAAGCCATGCTAAAAATGAAGGGGGAAAAAAGGATTCAAAATGTAGAGTGGCCTGCAATTACCAAGTGATAAGAAAAGTTGGCTGTTCAGCATGAACGGCTAGTTGCATATTCTAGGTCCGTGCTATTCTCAGGCCCTCCTACAGCCGTGGCCCTGACCAGTGTTTTCACATAGCACAAAGTGGCTGTTTATTGCTATTGACTGCTGAAGCCTGTGCTCCGAAATGCGTTCTGTCAACAGAAAGTAAGTGAACTTGGCATTTTAAAGCTCGCCTGCTGCAGATGCGTAGATTTCTTGGAATTGCCATGCAGCAGGACCGGTGTTGCAGTCCCCAGCTCAAACTGAAAATGTTGCACAGGAAGACGTATCACGTGCAGGTCAGATATACCTGAGATGCTGAGGATATTGTAGTGTGGTGTGGTGTGGTTTGGTTTGTTTCTTTCCCATCATCGTCACAGTAAATATTTCTTGTCCTTTCTTTGTTGCCTGTCAAAGGCTAGACTTTTAACTTCTTATAGTTTGTTCAATATGCTCTGTATGGAAAAAGGGTCATTATTCTGTGCAAATGGCCTTCATGTGAAAGGGAAACAGGACTGTGTATACAGTAA
Organism: Buceros rhinoceros silvestris; assembly: GCF_000710305.1. NCBI lineage: Eukaryota > Metazoa > Chordata > Aves > Bucerotiformes > Bucerotidae > Buceros > Buceros rhinoceros. The sequence continues at coordinate 159,929 of NW_010429551.1, forward strand.
ATGATACTGTCACTAAATCTGTGATAAATCCGAGATGCACTGAGATTTTTTTCCACTCTTTTGTGAAACGGTAGTTTCTATGATTCTGTAAGAAATCACACATACTGGGTTTTATTGCCTCCATAGGAACTACAGGCGGAAATCGATGCTCATACTGACATCTTTCACAACCTGGACGAAAATGGGCAGAAAATCCTGAGGTCCCTGGAAGGCTCTGAGGATGCAGCTTTGTTGCAGAGACGTCTGGATAACATGAACCTCAGATGGAGCGAGCTTAGGAAGAAATCTCTAAACCTTAGGTAGGACCTGAATGTAAGCGAGAGCCTACAGCTGGTGTGTAAGATGGAATGCTGCATTTCTCCATTAAGAAGGCTTAATTTTGTTTCTAATAGCACTATTTTTGTCTGTTTCAAAATGATTTGCGATTCTTTGAATGTTGGCTTAACTTTGTAAGAATGATTAGGTTTTTTGGTGTGAAAACGATAGTAAAGGATTAGGATTTGAGGAACATGATGAGGTTTTGTAATTACAGAAGGAGAGATTAGCATGTTTAAACAGTAACTGTACCCCCTCAAAATGTAGGCTTTTTCTGGAGCTGGCTATGACTTACCAATGACTCATGAAAGAAAGTGATTGAACAACCTCTATTTGTGATAAGCTGTATTTCTAAGGCTGCTATTTCCAGTGCAAAACTAAGAATAGCCTTGAAATGAGAAGACAAGCTATTTAAGATTTTAACTGTTGTCTGGAGAGTGGACATAATTTGCACATAAAATCCAGGGATAAAAGAAATCCACAGATAGTGTCACAAGAGAAAAAATGTCTTCTTGCAAGGAAAAATACAACAAATGGTAACGTTACAAATTATAAAGTGGGGGTACAGGCTTCAATGGCCTGAAAATTTCTTTTCAAAAGAAATTGATCAGGAAGCTTCTCTTCAGCAATACAACTTTTACAGTAGGCAACCCAACTACATTGCATTCAGTCTCAGGCGTTTTTTCATTTGTTCTCCTGCAGTGTTTTGGTGGTAGTTCAGAGGGCAGCCAAAGGCAGAAGTGTTTTTCAAAGTAATGTATGAAATACTAGTTTTTTTCAGCTCAGGCCCCGAGGGAGGCCGGTCTGTGTAATGACAAAAGCCATTTTCATAACATCAATCATTAAAAATAAATGAAGGATATGAGGATGAAAAGATATTAGTAGCTAAAGAAAAAGTGAGACACATTCCTCCTGGTGGTGGTTTTGTTTTTTTTGTTTGCTTTAACAATTTCCTCATGACTGTTCTGGGGAACAATGGCATTGGTTCTCTTATCTTAAAGGTGAGCAACAACATGAATCTTGTGTGAGTTTGACTGGTTTCTGTAGTGGTTTAGAGAAATGTTTTGCTCTTCTCTGAGTTGTAAACTGACCACTGTATTTTAGTTAATTAATCTCCTAGTATTCAAAAGTGACGGCTGAGTTACTCTCAGGCTAGCCCTGTATAAGATTTGTGCACACTTGGTGAGACTGACAATTCAACACAGCTATTACTCTCTGCTGAAGGGGAGAACTAAAGAAAAAACCAAACAACAACAACAAAAAACCCCAACAAAACAAACCCAAACCAAACCAAGAGATGGGAAAAGAATGGATGTTTCAGGGCAGGACAAATCAGTGTTGCCAGAATCTAATTCAAAGTTACTGAAGCGATTTAAAAATCATTAAGTTAACGAAACACTAGGATCTTTCTCGGTAAAGAAGCTTGTACAATTTGGTTCTTATTTTTACTGTGCCTGAATATGTCTTGTGTTTAACACATGCTTTCAGATCCCATTTGGAAGCCAGTACAGACCAGTGGAAGCGTTTGCATCTCTCTCTTCAGGAACTTTTGGCATGGCTGCAATTGAAGGAGGATGAATTAAAACAGCAAGCACCCATTGGTGGAGACCTTCCCACTGTGCAGAAGCAGAATGACATCCACAGGGTATGATTTTTTAAAATGATCTTTCGGTCATTGCTTTTTGTTTTGCAGGTTAGTGCTGCATGAAACATTCCTTGCTGCAAAAAGTAAGACACCCTTCAAAATACGTTTGAGAGACAATGAAAACTGAACTTCTTGCATGACAGTATCAGCCACAATTTTCAAATACAACTTGGGAAATCAGCCTTTTGGAGAAGGGAGAGTTTACCACCAGCTGCTTAGCTGTATGGAAAAGCAACACAGCATTTTCATATACCTATCACAGACAGGTAGTTTTCATGGCCAGAACAAATACTAATCTAATATTATTTGAAAATTAAATAAGTAGCTCTGAAAATTCTTCTAGATCAGGCATCTAAACTTCATGTGTACTTTTTGAAATCCTGTTTTGCTATTGATTTGGGGGAACATTTGTGAAAAAAAGTAGCTATTTTAAGCCCTAATGCACAACTGTGTGCATCATGAAACGACTGTGATAACTGACTGTAACTGTCTGTGGATCATTCTAGTTTCATCAGGGAATTGTTATGGAAAGGCAATAGCAGAGCATCAGATGGGGACTGTTCTACACTAAGCTAAGGAACCTAAATCCGGCATTTGTATGGGAAGTTGTTTTTTTAAAAACCCAAGAAATGAACAAACCCCAAAATAACACCATACTGCTGATTAATTCTTCATACAAGTATTCACAGACATTTTGTGGTAACAGTATGCTTTAAGGATGTTTCCTGTGTCGAATCAAGTTCACACCTCTCTGATGCTAACCTAATACCTGCTTTCAGGTAAATAGCTTTGGATTTGCTAATGAGATTTGCTAATCACATTCAGGTCTGAATGTGATAACACAGATCTAGTAGTTCAGTGGTGCTTTTTTTAGATGTGCCATAAGGAAACCCATAAAGAAACTAGCGTCTTGCTAAATTGAAGCTGAAAAATTGCTGAATGAAGCAGTAAATGGGGAGGAACTGTTGTTCTGAGAAGGAATAGGAAATCATGTGAGAAGTAACTGAGACAGCACACGCAACTTCAGCCACGCTTATCAGTTATGAACTCTATTTTGAATAATTTAAATTGTCAGTTGCACAACTTGAACCCATGAGAAAAAACATTCCAAACCCGGTAATCATCCTCCCAAAGCATTGTGCTGCATGTATGTAACTTTGCCACAGAAGGTATTGTTTCTGAAGTTCCTAAATCTCTGCTTTTACTTCTTAATGGAGAAATGTGAAGTGGTACTATGAAATGAAATTGGATCTGGAATACCTGTAGTTCTTTCCATTCATCAGGTAACTGTATTATGAATATTGCTCTAATTGTCCTACCTCATGCTGAAGGACACATTTGAGAACAAAGAGTGAGAAGATCAAGTTTGGAAAGATAACATGACATATATTGCTGCTTTCAGTCATCAAGAGCTCTAGTTTGTGAAAAGTCTGGAAATAACCAGGCTTGGCTTTTGGCGTAGGTAAGCAGGTATGTGTCTACGGTGGCAGACTGATGGGAGGTAACGGCAACACGGTTTCTCAGGGGCCTGTCTTTACCTGATGGCTGAGGAAGCCAAAGGGAAAGATGAACTGTCTCACTGTCAGTGCACAACGTTTTTCTAATACACTGCTGTGCTGCAAGGGACAGCATGGTCACACTTCCTAGGTCTTCATTCTGGCGAGGTGAAGTGCAGGGTGTGTCTTCCTCACCAAGCTTTATCTGGGACTTCAAACGTTATCACAGAAACAGTGACTCCAAAACATCTGTGGCTTTATCTTTCCCTCTGTGAAAGATAAGATACACGAAATGCCCACGGTCTGTTCCAGCCAGCTGTCTGTAGCAATTTCCATAAAGTCGTTTTAAAGCCCATCCAGAACATCAGGATGAAAGAAACAATATAAACGTTACTTTAACACAGCGTGACATTCTGTAGCACTTCTGTCGCTTAATGTGAGGCCCTTCTAGCTGCAGGTATTCTGATTCCCTGTGGGAAAAACAACAACAACAAAAACCCCCAAACAAACCACCAAACAAACCATAATCCTCGAAATTTGATTACCCTGTCTGCTTTTTATAGATGTCTTACAGAGAAGGAGGGAAAACCAATCAGTGCAGAACTACGTAAACTTCAGGTTGTCTTTGACAAAACCTGTGTTTGCATCTAGGAGTTTTTCTGCTGTATTTTTTTTCCCTCCTGAACGTTATGGACTTCCTATTACCTGCCAATTTCTGTTATTTTCTAGTTTCTTCTAAAGAAGCAGACATACAAAGGCTGTATCCAACGAACAGCTTAGCTCATGTCTGAACATAAGAAAAATGTTTTTAAAAACCTTGCACCACAACTGTATCTAGCTTAAAATTGTAGCAGAGTACTGGAAAGCTGTTTTTTTGCAGAGTTGTGGGGTGCAGTTTAAGAACAAAACTTAGCTCTTGAAGTATTTGATGTGAAAGTAAAGAGCAGTTGAATTTTGGTCTCGGTGGTTTTGCTCTCCTGTGTGTCACTTTTGGAAATTTGTCGTCAGTAAACAAGCTAAGCCTCTACCTGATCTGACCAATCTTTTAAATGACACTAACTTCCAGCTTTGGTCGTTCTATGTCAGTACAGTGTCTTCCCTTCTGTGAAGAATTGTTTTGCCAGGTAAAGCCAGAAGCAAATCCAAGTTCTTCATTGGAGAAGACAAAAAGCCTCAGCAGGGGAACCTTATTTTTAAGCAGTTTAACCAATTGCCGTTGAGAAATGGCGTGATGAATGCAAACACTATTTTATGGCTGAATCCTTTTTCTAAAGCGGTGTTACAAGCTGATTTGTTTTATGTGTTTTTTGTCCCTGAAGGATGTAGTTTAAAGAGAAACAAACATATTTCACCTCTCCATTGTTTAGAATACCACCCGGAATACTTCAGACATTCACAGCAGAGATTAAAATAATTTGGTTCTTATCATTAGAATGCTCCTGGTTGCCAAGACTGAATTTAAAAATTTTAATAGTAGGTTTCAGATGAAAATTCCAAGTGCTTGAATCTATGCCAGAGGAGAGCTTGAACTCAACCGAGAAAAGAGACGCAGTGAAAAGATGCAGTGAAAATCATAGTTGCACTATAAATGTGAGGTACATTTTAGACAAGGCAATTTGGAATTTATTCCAAATACACCCACATATCTGCTGTTTGTTTGAACTTACATATACAGTGGGTCATTTTGTTGATTTCTGACATGTGAAGAAATTTTGTCTGTGCCAAAGTCTTAGAACGTGGGGGTGGGACGGGCGCAGCGGGATGAGTGGTCAATGATAAAAAATACTGCTGTTCATCAAAACAATACTTAATTATCTTACAGTTTTCTTCACTTTACTAAATGTCATTAAAGTGTTTTATTGAAATCATATTAATAACTGTATACATTAATATACTGTTACTCAATTAAGAAACAGGCATCATGCAGACGCCTGCTTTTTCTTTCATTCTTGCAAGATTTGCCACACCTTCTGTGTAGTGATTTTATTAACAGCATAAAAACCATTTGTGAATATAGAAGGTAATTATTAACAATTCCCCGGAAACTCTTTCACATGAAATCTATAGCAGCAGTGCCTAAGATGGAGTACAATTCCTGCACCAACATGCTAACATTTTCTGGTGGCAGTAGCACCACTGATATCTCCCTTTTAAAACTGAAGTCAAGCCCCGTTATTAAAAGGCATTCTGGATGGAAAACATTCAGAATTAATTTAATTGTACTCTTTCTTTTTAAAAATTATTAAAAGTAAAACTATCTTTTTCTAATAACAGATATTACTGATAGTTTTACTAATGCAACCCTCTTTTCATTATATTTTCATCTTTCAATTTAAACAATCTGTGTTTCTCCATCTAAAGACACCCGTGAGGAGGTAGTAGAGGTCTGCGATAAGCGGATCAATATACGCGTTATGAAAATGGTGGACAGAATGCCATTACTGCTGTAGTGCTGATGACGAATAGAAATGCTTAAATAAAGGAGTTTACTTGGGGTTTTTGTCAGGTCATATATTACACGTGTTCGATTTCCTCTACAGTCACCACAAAGTGTGGAAGAAGTTCAGGAATTCAATGATATTAGCCTGAAATCATTGGCTGTAGATTAGACATTCATTTAGGCTAATTCAGTAATTGTCTGCCTGTTACAAAGATGTATTTGTCAGGACTCTAGGTAGACTTTTTTTTTTCCCCAAAATGAGATAAAATGTCATTTATTGCTACCTATTATTTTTATTGGTAGTGTGTACATATTTCACAACAAAACTTTAATCAGAAAAGCTGCTTTATCTTCATGGAGTGAGAACATTTTTGGAAATGGGATAGTATGAAATGAGCATTCATTATTTTTAAAGTTGTGCTACTGCTTCAGTCTCATGTTTTTTTCATTCTCTCCTTTTTAAATTTCTTATACTGAAACATTTTTTTGATCTGTAGATCAAAACTAGGGAAGGCAATGAGAATTGTAAATAGGTCTCAGCACTACACTGTGTACTATTCTAAAACTCAGGATTTACAGACTGTAATCTCACCCACCAGGTTCAACAACACTCAGAATGGAAAAGTTGGAAAAGAATAATTTTAACACATTGGCTAATTCTTTTCATGTAATAAAAGAGAAAGAGATTCTTTCTGTTTGTAAGTAAATACAAAATATACAAAGTCCGAAAGTTCCCATTAGCATTTCTCTATTGTTTTGAGAAGATCACGCGCTTCATGGGATGCAGAACGTCTATCCGAACATGTTCTCCTTGGTATGTTGCACAGAGATAGTGGAGGATTGTGACTTTAAACCTCTTTTGGAAATACAACGCCGCTAGGTGTATTAGGTTGGTATGGGTTTATGCAAAAGCAGTACGAGCTGAAAGAAGGTATTTATTTTGTGACCTTCTCATTGTTTCTATATGTATATAGCTGGGCTTGACCTGAGTGCAGAAAACGCACTCCATGCAGCACTGCTACTCATTCCAAAACGTAGCTCAAAGGCAGTTCTGGCTTTTAAATAACCTATATATTGGTGTACTTCTGCGTCCACCTGAAATACCTGTGATTCCTTCCTGCTTTTGGTGTGAGTGGGCAGGACAGACCTTTGTGCATGTGCCTTGGGTTTCATTGGGTTCGGGCATAGCTATTTCTGAGAAATAATTTGTCTTTGGAGACATTTATAAAGCATAATTTGTCTTCAAGCAGTTACACCATTGTAATGTTTAAAACCCAATATGACTGTTGACATCGCCTTTAACACTATTAGATGAGAGCAAAGCACACAGTCCATAGGGGAACACGTTAAGTTATGCTACCTGCTGTCTTAGTTAAGCTGCAGACCTGCCACACGCTAGTGGGACAGAGGATTTAATGTGAGATGAGCACAAAGGCTAATTAAAGAAATAGATTTTCCTCCTCTGCAGTCATAAAAAAGGCTTATTGTATGTCCTCTTTCCACTGCACTTCATGCAATAGTCAAGTATGAAAATTTCTGAACCTATAAACATCTAAGTTAAAGAGTTTTAACCCCGGAGTAACCCTGCTAGGTTTGTATGCAGAGCAACGTCCAGTGGTAGTTTACTTGTTAATACACAGTACTCTTCTTTATTTGTGAAAATCAGTGTTGGCTTTTAAGGGTCAGCATGATTGCTTAAGACATTTACCACATAAAGTAATCAAACAATAGATTCACTTATGGTAGTAGATACACTTCGTGAAAGGTTCGCAGTTCCATCGATGTCCATAGTAAAAAATTCACGTTATTTTATTTTGTATTTTCCATCAAAAATTCACACCTTGTAAAGGGTATTCATGGCTCGCAATTACAAACCTTATGTCAGTTCTGCCCCATTTAATAAAAAGTATATATAAATAATTATAGCAGAATAATGTGTCGTTCCCTTAAGTTTACTTCCCTGAAATGCATTAAGAATTTTCTACCCGTGAGTGCTTGTTTTATAAACTCCAGGTATGAATCTCATTATTAGTTCTGTTAGGTATTTCCTGTACAGAGCATTTCATATCAAATATAATTCAAAGTGTAATGAACTTTTTAATATTGAATTTATAATCTTTCATTCATTTGCATAGAAACACAAATTTTGGTTAATAATTAATTTAACTGGATTGGTGGATTTATTATGTTAGAAGCCTATTGTAAAAGGAGTTTTCTAATCCCTGGAGTAAAATACCTGTTTTCCACTCATGGCATATGCCTCTCCTTTTTACATTATTGTGTTTTGTGCTATACTGCACTATAATTAGCTGCATATTTTACCTCTGTGCTACTTAAAAACAGTTTGCATTCGATATTGTTTCATAAATAGAGAAGAAAATATTGAAATAAAAGTCCATTTACATAATTTCAATACAACACACAAAATACGCAATGTGCAACCCAAAGATCAGGTTTCATCTGCATTTTTGTATGGTGCACATTTGGATTCAGATTAATGGAATCTTAAATTCTCTTTAAAAAAACCCCAACAACAACAAACCCCCCCCCGAGATATGTGTACCTTCAGTAGTCTACTAAAACTTCAAATACCAACTGACAATCTTACTCACGGTCATTTTAAAAGCCAGGAACAGAAGAAAGATAGTAAAAGGTGCTGTTGCTGGAGGAAGAACAATGCAAATATAAAAGTGGAAGAAAGGGCAAAAAAGGAGACAGGTGCCAAAAAGCACGACAGAAAAGGAGGAGATGAGAGGAATAAATACAGCTGATCTGAAAAAGAGCAGAATTAAACACAAAGGTACAGAAATAGATAATAAATACTGATTAAAGCAACTAGGAATTAACCATTCCATAAGAATTACTTTCTGCCCTTTAATTTTTACTTATAAATACTTATACATCTAGGCTAGATTGTATTTCCGACTTTTCACCTTGGCCTCGATTCTATATTTCAGAAATGTCGGTTTCGGTAGTTTTGGAAGAGAAGCAGCTACACCAATACTCAAAGAGAATGTTACGATTTAATATACCGGAAATTTTTTGTTACTAATTGTTATGGGTTAACATGTCAATACTCATAGGTCTTTTCTTTTCCTTATAACAGTTGCCTGCAGTAGTAGCTAAGTGGTAGCTGTGAAATATATTGGGGTTTTTTCTTTTTGTCGTTACTTGTAACACGCTCATGGAAGCTGTTGCCGGATATTTTGTTCTTAAATCGACAAAACCAAGGGCTAGCACTCAGTATTTCATTATGTATATATTCACTTACAATAATTTTGTTTCACCCCTCAGACTTTCAAGAGAGAGCTGAAAACAAAAGAACCTGTGATCAGGAGTGCGCTTGAGACTGTGCGAATCTTCCTAGCAGAGCAGCCTGTGGGGGGCCTGGAGAAGCTCTACCCAGAACCAAGAGGTAACTGAAGAAAGATCAGGGCACTAACACATTGCTGGAAAGATCGGTGATGATCAGTGATGATTAAATAAATTCTGCCAGCCACTGTGAGAGCATTCCTTTTACACTCCAAGCTGAATGTCAGTATTCAGAAACTAAGCTAAAAATATAGATGAAAGAAACCCTTCGCAATCCTTCCAAACACTGTGGCACTCAACAGACATGCATATTTATAAGCAGATTTTTAAACTGGCTTTAAACCTTCAGGACCTATTTATAACTATAGGCCCATCTGAAAGCTGATATTTAACCTAAAATTCAACTTGTATTCTCGGTGCTACAGGAACTCCCAAATCTACTCCATTGCAGCAAAAAAATCACAGTTGTTAATATTTATGCTTGTGCAAAACTATTTTGCTGATTCAGGTCAAAATAAACTTTTAGCTACACCTTGCATACTTAAAAATACCGTTATGTACTTCAATGCACATTTTGGTGATCTGTATGGTGGCAAGATTTAAATTTTTTAAGAGAATTTCAAATGAGAATAGATTAACACGTTATGTATCGAATACATTTCTTGGGTGTCATTGATCATGAATGGTTTCTTACTGAGCTTTGGACTTACCCAGATGGCAATTATTTTTCCTCTAAGATGGGCTAGGTCTTAAAACCCTCTTGACTTTCACATTTAGAGCTGTCACCTGAGGAAAGGGCCCACAATGTCGCTAAACTCCTCCAAAGGCAAGCGGATGAGGTCAGAACTGAGTGGGATAAGCTGAACCTACAGTCTGCTGATTGGCAAAAGAAGATAGATGATGCTCTTGAAAGACTACAGGGCCTTCAAGAGGCGATGGATGAACTGGACCTGAAACTACGCCAGGCTGAAGTGTTCAAGGGATCCTGGCAGCCAGTGGGTGATCTGCTAATTGACTCTCTGCAGGATCACTTAGAAAAAGTCAAGGTATGTGTCAGTATATGGGTATTTCTGAGCATAAAATAATCAGCTTGTTCTTTGTATGAATCGCCAAATCGTGAACTACCTTGTAAAATGAGAAAGCAATAGCTTTGTATCACAGTCATTTTGGGATGGTTGGTTTGTTTGTTTTAAAGGGAAGTACATGTAAAATGTTTAATAATTTCTGCAGTTGAAAAGGAATCAAATCAACATTGAGAACGTGCATTGCTAACACGGGTAAAAATCACTACAGGAATGTGTAAACATCCTAAATAACACTCACTGTTAACTCAGGAGATGCAGAGTTAACAGTAAAGAAACCGAAATAGAATAGATAGAATATATGATAAGAACACAGAAAATTAATTCTGTTCTTTATTGTGGTTTTGTTAAGTTTATTGAGTACACAATTATGTCTATATTTGTAGAGTTAGAATTTAAATAATTCAATGTATATGGGTTTGGTTTAGTTTTCTCATGATGGTGGTATTTGCTCTCGGTCTCATTTTATAACTAGGCTTCATAACATAAGATATTTAGAAGTCTGTCTGGAAAGACTGTCATGAGTTTTGACAACTTAATGTTTATCTGCTTTCAAGAGTTGTTTCATAGAACCATTTATTGAGAAACTCACGAGGCCTAGTCCTCCTTCAGCACGACTGCCAGAGCCCGTCTTTATAGACGCTCCAAGGTTCCTTCAGCTGGAGTACCAGGGAGGGAGGGAGCCACTTGCCTTTTCGACAGGAGCAAAGAGCCTCTGTTCCACTCACTGAAAGGGGAACCATCCGTCATTTCGAAGGAGACCTGAGCTGACTGTTATTTTCTCTAGCAGAACATTAGGATGAAAGAAAGAGGAAGTAAATAGAATTAGCAATGGCAAGAAAAATTGCCTCGAAAAATAAAATGTATTTTATTAAAAAAAAAAAAGAAAGTTCATGAGTTTTAATCACACGGAAAGTTTAATGAGTGTCCTGTACAAATACTATAAAAGTCAGATTAAATACTTGGTAGCTGATGAACAGTTAGCTGCAAAATTCATTTATCTTCATTAAACTCATAAATGAACAGTTCTATTTATAAATTCTCAGAGAGTGCATTCTATTATAGCCATGGATTTTTTTTTTTTTGTCATTTTGAAGAAGATACTCAGAAACACTGAATCCCTGATACTGCTGGTAAACAAAGCAAGTTACTTAATTCTGAAGCCATGACCAGAGCTGTTGACTCCAAAATTACAGTGTTGAATCCTGATAGGGTTTAAAAAAAAAGAAATCCATTCTAGAGGACATAATGAAATTCTAATAACAGCCATAACAAAGTAGAAATTTTAATGCTTATAAAAATCCAGAATCATATAAGTTAGCGTCTGTTTAAAAAGATGTCCGTTTAATCCTTCTAAAATCTTAATATTAGGACCAGACAGAAACCAAGACTTCTGTTTCAAGATTTCAAATCAGAGGCTACCACCTAACCCCTAATTTTTATCTATCTCATTTGCACCATATTTACTTAAAAAAATTATGAGTATAGGCTCTCGTAAGGCCATACCGTAAGACTGCCAGCTAACTGGTAAATGAAATACAGAGAATATAAACATATCCTTTTAAGCTATAACTTTTAATTTCATACATGGCAATTATAGTCTGCTGGATACACACACACAGAGCGATATTGTGCTTTCAGCACCTACTAAGTGATTGCAATTAACTTAGGTAATATAAGAACACAGTAAGTCAGAAGCTCAACAGTATGAACTGTTTGACTAGTATAATAATTGTCCCAAAACGTGCTGTCTCAGACGTACGTATTGCTCTAATTAAACGTAATTCCAACAGAGATGCTGAAGACAATGCATGTCATAACTAGGCAAGGTGAGTATGTTCGTGAAATTAATAACTACCGAGAAAGCAACAGCTGAAATTTGAAGGCCTATATAAGGGTTTAGGTTTTGTAAGATTTACCTCATTCGTATTTATGACATTCATATTTTTTCTTAGAGTGAAATCTATGTTTGAAAAGTTGTGAATAAAGACCAATAAGTTCCTGTAACCCTAAAATACAACATGCAAATACTTGAAAAGTTTTCAAGTTTGCATTTGCTTTATGTGAACTGACTAAACTACAGAAACTTTGATTTTGATCCTTTATATCCTTGGCGTATCTACCTAAAATGTGCAAATATTTAAAATACACTCACAACCCTAGCCTTAATTCCTGGGTTTAATTTTTCAGAACCTAAAAAAGAGGATTTAATATAAATGTTTTATCTGTGATATAGGAACAATAAGACATGATTTAAGCCCATTTTAATGTTGAATAGAGTTGCTGAATAATAAGTTCATTTCTGGTTTACTCCCTGTCTTGATAAATTTAAATGTAACCATTATAACTATCAGTAATAATAAAATTTTGTCAGTTTTTCTCTTCCCTCCCCCTGTTTTGTTTAAATGAAACTCAACAACTGGGGAGCTTTTTTTTTTTTGTGTTTCTTTTCCAAAGCTGTCAAAGATGGAAGAGAAAGATTGTATTTTGGTTACTTTTGTACAAGAAATTAAAGTAAATCTAGGTCTTTCTAAATCTGTAATGCATATTTATTTTCTTCATAAATTTTTAACAAGTACATAAAATAAACTTTCAATAAAATAAATACAGAAAACCCATACAAATAAGCTACACATTAAGGTAAGCTGGGAGAGCTCATGCACTCCAGTCTGCAAAGTAAAATGACATTATATGTAGAGCAACTTCTGTAATCTTTTTAATTCCCCTTCCTTCCTGATAAACACTATGTTCCTTAAGAAAAACCCATCAAAACCAATCAACAGAAGACAATATTTATTTTTCATATGAAGGTCTGAATTTATATCAGCAGCAAATAACTGCTGTTTGCAGATAAATTAACTGGCGATCCAAACAAGCTTATTGTTGTTCCACTTCTGTAATTTTTTTCTCATCGCCTAGATTGCATTGTTCCAATTTCACCCCCCCCCTTTTTTGCTTCATTTTTTGTTTTTATGTGCAACCCTGATTAGTTTCACTGCTGCTGCAGAAATTTGAGGAGAAAATTTCTATTTAGCAGAGGTTGCAGCAGGCAAACCTGCAGAAGTAACTGGCCCTAAAGTAGCGTTTCAGCGGTTTCAGTACTCATGGATTAGGATGTATTTTGACAATTGACAAGCTTTTTTCTCCACTGTAGATATACTTCCTACTACTCTTAGATTTAAACCCACCAAAAATCCTAAAAGATCCCATATACAGAATTTTAGATTACAAACTAAGATTTTATTAAATATTTTTAAATTGTTTGTACATTAAAAGGTAGCAACATCCTTTGGGTGATGGCTGAATAGGAAATAATTTGCCTGTAGCGCAGGAAATGAAAGCATTAAAGTTTTCTTCGGACGCTGAAGCAGTTACTGTTGCAAATGTTTCTCAAGTTTCCTATATATGTAATTCTGTGATAGAATCATGCAATAATTATTTATGATATCTCCTTAGACTACTTTGACATGCATATACATTTTCTTCGGCTTAATTTGAAGCCAGTTGTCACCAACAACATCTATAATCAATCTGAATTAAATTGTCCTATTTCCTGTAGAAAGTCTCTTATTAAGTTCTGTGCTGAAGTCTATGATCTAAAAAACCTAATTTATACAGAATAGCCATTTCCTTCTAATTAATTTGTCAGCTTTCCAAAACCCCAAAAATCATCCCTGAGGAAAATAAAGATGGTCTCTATAAACAGCTTTTTTATGTGTGTAATATTTTTAGACTAGAGATTGTTCTAAGTAAGATACTATAAAAGAAGAAGATGATGTAATGGCAGTCTAGAGGTCTTCAATGTTTTAAATATAAATGTGGTCAATAAAAATATAATTTATGAAATAGTAAAAAACCATCAGTAACTGTTTTACTGCTAATATGAATTAAAACATCAGGAGAGTATTTCAGAACATAAATCTTGTTTAAATTCGCTGGAGCATTTTGACATGCTACAGATGTCCTTATTGCATATATTTTTGTGAATTTAAAACTTTGTGGAATTTGCTATGACGAAAGAAATAGATGAAGTTTGCTGAGTTTCTTAACAGGTCAGCTTTCAGGGTACCCTAAACCAGCAGAGACACGACAGCTACCTGCATTACCTGATTGGTTGCACAGCCTGGTATACTGGTTTTGCCTTTTTAAAAATGTTTTACGCAACAGAGAATTTAGTAAGGTTGTTTAGTTGTCACTGTTGGAGGCAAGTTTATTTTTCTAAGGTTTGTTTTAAATATGAAATCGAGTTAAAAAACATGGGGTGCTTCATCACACACTTGTATGAGCTGAAGTTAGTTCTGCTATGCCTCCTCGCTTGTAGGAGATGAAAGTTATTCCATTGTGTCCTGTGGTCTCTTTATCTCATTTTAACAGCTTATGAATCAATTTATTTTATCACATAAAAAGAAATATATTCACAAGCGGTTATTTAACATGTAATAGTCACGTACTTGCAACAGGTACAAATCTAGTCTAAAAAACTCATCTGCCTTATGTTGTTCCTACGTAATCAGTCACATAAGGATGGAGAGTTTGTTACGGCAGTAACTATGACACCAGCGCATATCTGAGCCCATGCCTGGAGCAAATCATCACTCCTTCTGCCGACTTCTTTTGCAATAAAGTAGAGATTTCTGATTTCGTATTTAGATGCTACTGCTGTAACTATACTGAATGTTTTATGAAGACCAGATTACATAGGGGGGTTGTCTATATCAAGCCACTTATTTTAAGGCCAAGTACAAAATCTTTTTTACGTAGGAATAATAAGAAAATGGAGCAGGCAGAGAAGTGAAATCTTGAGAGCAGACTTTAAAAAGACTGCCCTTATCCGTGCAACTTATTGGGAAACAGCAGCATAATTGAGACACAAAAACATTAATGTTACTCCGCTAACAAAGAAAAATAAAAGGAGTATTCTTTAATTAACTTTTTTGAGAATCAGAACAATAGTGTGAGAAAAAGCCTCTTGTAGGCCATTTTGCAAAAGAATCAGCACCTGGGAAAGAGCTTCACCAGATTTCACCCAGTTTGCTCCAGATTTATGTTAATTGTATTAACACAATTATTAATAGAAAAGTTTGACTATTTCTTTTTGATTAAGGACATTTGGACTAAATAATAGTTAACTTTTCACTGACAGTGACTGCAGGAAAATTCCTGAACTATCAAAAAGAAAAAAAGGTGACCAGTAAAAAGAGGGAATTTTTTCTACCTCTAACAGAGTTTGGTAGAACATGATATTATTAGATCTACTTCATTTAGAGCCACATTTTGCTTTGTATGAACTCACCCTGCTGATTTCAGCGTGAGCTCAACGTGCACATCTGCAGCCAGAATTTGACTTGTTCAGTACTGGTGATCTCTGATTTTGGTTTCTGATAGACTGCTGAGAAAGCTGACTAACACCTGTATAAAGACTTGTCTTTTTATGCCTCTGAAGTTCAGAACTGAGGTCAGACTAGAACACTTTTAAGAGGTTGCTTTTTGTCAGTATATGAGAAATATAAATGGGACTTGAGCTTTTAGAAGGAGAAGTAAACATTATTGTTTGGGTTCCTAAGTGGCATGATGATTGCAGAGACTCAACCATCTAATATGGCTTTTTGTTGGTTTTAATACTACCGTATAAACACAGCACATACAGATATCAGTCTGAGGATCAACATTCTTGGAGCTGACATTAAATCAAAGATACTCTGGAACTGTTGTGATTCTGTTCAAAGTCTTCTTTCTCTGTTGACCTGGAAATGTAAATATTTATCCAAGTGAAAAAAAAATACAATGTGAGTAACACTTTTACCGTGGAACACCTTTATTTGGGCTTTCCTAGGTGAATGTGGCTCAGGGAGGTGGATGGCTAAAGGGATAAAAAGTATCTTTTTAAAAGATATATAAATATCCAAGGAGTATTTATAACAGAAATCTGACCTGCTGTATAGAGTCTGCTATTGAAACATTTCCACATAAAGCAAAAGGACATACCAAGAGTGAATATACAACCAGTGACGTGTATGGTCACTGAGACGCAAGAGGAGGGAAAAGGGAGGAGTGCTAGAAATTAATTTTAATGTTGCCTGCTTTCTGTGATGAGGCAAATTTTCCCACGAGGAGAAATCTGCCAGTATTACGTTTTTAATTAAATCTTTTCTTAAAACATTGACTTTCCTATTTCTGGGAATGTATTTTGGTGTTGTCACTATGAAGCATGCAGATTTTGTAGTGATAATGTTACTATGACATGGGCAATTCAATGAACAAAATAAAATCAATTTATCAACCTCATATGCTGATGCACAGTAATTACATAGGGTCTGCTTGAAGTAGAGAGAGCAATGAATGTCAGATGGCCTGGGCTGTTTATCAGTGACCCACTGCACTATAAGCTTCTCATTTTAATCTTTATGCATTTAAAGCCTAATAGTTTTATTTAATTTATTTTTGTCCAAGGTTAGTCCATAATAAAACCTTATAATTGCTACTTAGCACTTTTACACTTCTTCTCATGTTCCAGATAGTAGGAGTTAATCTTCTCAGCTTCTTTCTGAGACTGCAATACAAGTAGTATTATCACAAATTTACAAATAAGGCAATTGAATCAGTGAAACTAATTTGTCCAGACAGCAGTGCCACTCAAATTATTTTTATTCTCTTTAGCTTTTACCTGCAAATTGTTTTAGTTTAGGCGTGTTTGATTATTCAGAGGAATAAGACTGACAATTTTCATCGGTTTCAGC
>NW_010429551.1:177048-186604 GCF_000710305.1 Buceros rhinoceros silvestris
CTCATTTCCCACAGCTACAGCTGCTCTCCCTCAAGATAGGGCAGGGCAGCTGCCACCCAGAAGGGTTTCAGCCCGAATGCCTGCAGAGGTGGGCACTGCTCCTTCCATGGTTTCCCAGCCTGAGGCTGGTGTTGCTCTAAAACCCCTAGACCTATTTAATTCAATTTACTGTCACATTTTCAATATTTTATTTTAATATTTTCTTCCTAAATTAGTCTACAAAGTAATGTTTTCTTGCTTATGTTCTACTAAAATCTACCGTTAGAATTGAATTCGCTTGTCTGGCATTGTTGAAGGATGTTCTTATTAGACATGAGAAGTCTAGGAGTTTCTACCTCAAGATTTTGACTTGGGATTTCACTCATATCCACTGCCCACACATCATAGGTGGTGCAGAGGTGAAGATGGGAATTACAGTATAAATACAACAACTGGAAAAAACATAGCCTTCAGCAAAACACTTGAACGGTGCATCTCACCTGCATTCTTCTGGAGGTTAGAGACTGTATGCACTGTAATAGCTTTTTGGCCTTCAGCTCTATGAAAAACTTTGTTCCCCTTGCTAGAGGTAGTAATTATCAACTTTGTGAGGCTAAACATTATGAAATATTTACATGGTAAATTTAAAGACATGTTGGCATATTGTAAGTAAACCAGATTTTTCATGTTGGGGAGGAGGAGCAAATAAAGGTTTACTTTAAAAACAAAATTAAGATTTGTATAAGCTTTTTGTTAGAAAAAAAGTCAGGAGGAGTTTCTGAAGCTTCTCGTCTGAACTGTTTTAGTGTTGGTTAAGTGTCAGAATACAATATGTCTTTGTAGTGTCTAAGCTAATCTTTTGTATGGCCATGCAAAAAACAACATATTTTTTCTCCTGAGCAGGAGGGTGTGCCCGCTGTGGTCTGGAAGCTTGAGGTGTTTTGTAAGATCATGGTACAGCTGTCACAATCTTTCTGGTTTAAACTGCTTGCTTTTTTTTTTCCTTTTTTTTCTTTTTTTCTTTTTTTGTTCGGTGAAATACTGTATTTGCCCTTAAAATACCATGCTGCTTTACAACACAACAGAGATTTATTTTGTAGTAACTATTTTCTGAGGGCAAGGAGAACTGCCATGAGTTTCTATTACCCCAAAGAGCTTTTGGTAAGGAATGTGGGTTGTTCACCTTTTATGTTTGTATATGTCTAGTACACATTGTTCGCATGGTTAACTACTAGAGATAGATAGACAATGCACTATTAATGGTTTAAAAACAGGTTTGGCTGAGGCTCCGCAACCTGAGCATATATATCTTCTCAGGTGCTTTTAGCTTTATTAGTGCTGAATGAAAACATACTAAAGGAAAAATTGCCTTTGTAAAAATTCCTTTGTATTGGCTGTGTCCTTCATGTAGCGTGTCACACTTTCGGATTACACTTTAAAATGTTTCAAGTTTCTTACAGTTCCTAGACTCTTCATCTCTTGATTGCGAGATTGACTTCTTGCTTGCAAAGTGACTGACTGATTATGTTGAAAAAATTGGTGCAGAACTGTTTATGAACACTTCAGCAGTGATGGGCTCTGCCATGTCATGGTTACGGTTGTTCTAGTAGGGTGAATTACAAGATAAATTCACTCATTTACCCTTCCCTCTCCATGGAGAAGAACACAATGTCAGAATAAATGGCAAGGCCAAAGGACAGGTTGTATCTGTTCAGGGTTCATAAAACTGTATATCTGCTGTTGATTTAAAAACAAAATAAATAAATCAAGAATTCATAGTAACAAAGGGATATGTTTTTCAGGATATGTGCATATATTTATTAGCATGCTTCTATTTATTACATTAGACATCCTAATATTTAAATATTTTTTCTAGATATAACTTTGTTACAAGTTGTAGCTTTTTCCTTTGAAATCTCAGAAAAGGATAAAATTAATACTTGGCATCAGTTAATTTTTTATTTGTTCCATTTAAACTTTAATATCTTTATTTTTAAGGGAATACTGAATAAGTCATCCAAATTGTAGAAAGTGACTTTTGAAAAGTATTATGTTTTATCAGGTTCAGAACTACAGAATTGAGGATGGGATAGCTCTCCAAGAGCATTTGATTTTCCTTCTCCCCTGATGTCTTCTATTTGAACTATATTTATCCCAGAAGAGGAT
Source organism: Buceros rhinoceros silvestris (assembly GCF_000710305.1). NCBI lineage: Eukaryota > Metazoa > Chordata > Aves > Bucerotiformes > Bucerotidae > Buceros > Buceros rhinoceros. Next base: position 179,194 of record NW_010429551.1, read on the forward strand.
TTATATTCTACTCTAGTGCATTCTTGCTTGGTCATTTCTGAGTTTATAAAAATATATGGGATGGAAAATCAAATCAGCTAAAATCCATTTTGTTTCAACACCACCTGTCTCTAGGAGCACTAGAATCATATAAAAATACAGTATGAGTTTAAAAGGAAGCTAAGTGTAGTGTATTGAGCTAGCAGCTGACGATCCCAGGTTTCGATGAAATTGGAATCAGAATATACTAAACCCATCAGAGAAGAAGTGGACTAATTTTGCATGAAAAAAATGGATACTACTGTTAAACTGTCCTGGGTAGAATATGTCAGTTTGTACAGTTTTAAATATAAACCCTTAAGATAGTTTCTGGCCCATTACTACTTCTCCACTTGGACAATAAGGGAGCTGGAAGAATGAAGAACAACCCACTGTAGGAGAAGATCAGGCTCAAGACCATCTAAGGAATCTGAAGGTCCACAAGCACATGGGAGCTGACGAAATGCATCCGCAGGTCCTGAGGGAAAACTGGTGGATGAAGTGGATAAGCCACTATCCACCATATTTGAGAAGTTATGGCTGTCTGGTGAAGTTCCCACTGGCTGGAAATGGGGAAAGGTAACCCCTGTTTTTAAAAAGGGAAAAAAGACCTGGGGAACTACAGGCTGGACTGCCTCACTTCTATGCCTGGCAAGATCATGAAGCAGATCCTCCTGGAAATTATGCTAAGGTGCCTGGAAAATAAAGAGGTGACTGATGACAGACAACAAATTTGGTGGCCACCTAAGATGGGGTTACAGTATCGGTGGAGAAACTGCTGTCTTCTACCTGGACTTATGCAAAGCACTTGACACTCTCCTGCACAACATCCTCGTCTCTAAGTAGGAGAGACATGGATTTGATGGCATGCAAAGCACTTGACACTTTCCTGCACAACATCCTTGTCTCTAAGTAGGAGAGACATGGATTTGATGGATGGACCACTTGGTGGATGAGGAATTAGCTGGATCATTACTCTCAAAGAGCTGCAGGCAACAGCTTGATGTCCAAGTGGACACCAGTAACGGGTGACATTCCTCAGAGATCAAGACTGGAACCAGCTCTGTTTTAACATCTTTGTCCCAGCTATGGGCAGTGGGATTGAGCACACACTCAGCAAGTCTGCTAATGACATCAGGCTGCGACATGTGGCTGAGATGCTGGAGGAAAGGGACGACATCCAGAGGGACCTTGATGGGCTTGAAAGGCGGGCCCATGCAAATAGCAATAAAGCCATATTACCCACCCACAGAAATAGAAGATTGATGACAAACCACAAACTAATTTGCTAAGTACTCATTAGTCTTTTCTACTTAGAATCTTTTTTCCTTTTTTACAGTGTAATTTTCAGGACAGTTTAGAGTTTTGTGAAAGCTAACGTTTCTTTAGTGCATGCCTTTGCAATGATTTTCACAGGTAGACAAAGAAAAAATATGTAGAAACTTTTATGCATTTAATCACGGATGTCCACACTTGCATACTCTTGACAAGTGTATTAGGAAGTGCAAACAGTTTCATTTACAAATATAGTTGTCGCAATATTTAGCCCTATATAAAGTCTATATGTGAACCGCCTAAATAGTAAATACCATTACTTGAAAACTAGAGATGGCTTGCTATGATTTTAAAATTATTTTTAAATTATTAAAATTAAAAATGAAATTATTTTTATTTGAAATTTTTTTCCTCTCTTTTTAAAAGGATAGTAGGAAATATTTTAAATTCCTGGGTTTCAGACTTGTCAAAAATGAACTTTTGTGAAAGAGGATACAGTCTACCAAGTCTCGCATTTACTGTTTCTGGGAGAAACTAGCCTTGGGATCAGTTTCGATTTCCCATCTTGTCCTTAAAACAAACCTATATAATGTTCAAAACAAAGCCTGGTGTAGCTGTAATTTCCAGTCCATAAAATATGAGAAGGAAAAGAGGACATTATACCAAATTGCCTTTAATATTCTAGCCAGGCATCTGTTCCTGCTTCATACATGGCCAAAAAACCGGATACTCATTTCCAGAATCTAGTGCTGAACATTTAAAGGATTTGGCGAATTGGCGAAACGAATATTTTCTCCTTTAACTTCTCTTTCCAACCAGAGACGAGTATTGCTGTATATGCACTGCTGAGATTTGTGGTCTTTCCTTCCATGAGTGTGGGAAACGTTAAAGAATCTTGATCTTTACTAATGTGTTCCGGATGAGGACAACAAACTTGGAAAGCAATTTCACACTATAGTTGTAGAGCAATTGTTTATACAAGGTTTCAAAGAGATTTTTATAAATTCATAAACATAGGTCCAAGTATTGTTAAGGCTGCATGAAGGACAAAACTAACATAAAAATTTAATCTGCTTACAAGCTACTTTTCACTGCAGAAATATTTCAGGTAAGTAGGAGCCAATAGGAACAGTGTCTGTATTTTAGATCATAATTGAAAATGTCAATTACTTGTTTTAACTTTGGGATTGAACAATTGCAAATTAGTAATTATTAGATGGTATCTGTTTATTTACTACAATTTTTAAAACAAATATGGCTAAACTCAGTCTTAATACTCCTGAAGTGTATATAAGAATGTATGACTTTTTGTTCATTCTGTTATTTTCCTTCTATCAGTGTGGTGAAAGCTAAGCAATTATAATTTCTTGCTCTCAGTACAACTTCATAATTGCTATTTGTTCTACTGAGTAAGGTACTGAGATTGTCTTTTCTGGACTTCTAAACACGTATGGTAGGTGTTAGGAACAGTAGGAATAAACACAGTAAGAGTAAAAAAGTAGTTTTAACGACCCGCTGACATTTTATAATAGCAAACAATAAATAAAAGCCAGCCTGTATTTTACTTTTTCGCTGTGCATAAGAAACAAATATTATTCTGAGAATACAATTCCTCTTCAGGATGTATTTTCCAAGTGGCATAGTGTGATTGAGTCACACCATTCCATTAACGTCAGTGGGACAGAAGTTACAGGCACTTGGTTTAATTTTGGTTGGAGTCCTGAATTCCATGTTTGACTTGTTAGTGAGCTGTTTTGCATGTGGTTGAGGAAGAGAGGGGTTAAGAATTTGAAAATATGCATTGTGAAGTCAATGTTCCTTCCTGAATTTTCAGTTACAAATTTTGTAATGGAAACTCCCTGAAGCTAGCAAAGTATATAATGACTCTATCACTATCGAAATAAGCTTATTTGCTACTTATTTACTCTTCTACTCAAAGGATTAATGGATTTCCTTTCAGACTTCATGGAACTGATTTACAAATCCTAAAAAAAAGAAAAACCCTTTTAATGGCATTGACAAAAGCCATCTCCCTTTGGTGGGTCTTTAAAGACCTAGACTTTTTTTTATTTTATCTCTCTTCTGAACATTGGGCAGCCTTCCAAAGAGCAAGTCAGTGTGTTTCTATGTGTTAGAAGTCTACTAAAGAAAAGAAAGAAAGGAAAAAAACTACCACTACGGCATGTGAAATGTGAAAGGAAGGACATCTTAAAAAACCCTAATCATATTTAAATAAGTCATCACATTTCCATTTATAGAGTTGGCATCCTGGAAAGAGGTGAGGTCTACGTGACAGCCTTTACTACCTTGGAACAGGGTACCCAAAGCACAAGCATATTTGATGAAAAATGATCAGAAAAGGACCTGCAAAGAATTTTGAAGGACTTAGCCTGCATATTCTAAAATATGTAGGAAACCAACTTGCAGTAACAGACATTAGCCTAAAAATCCCCTTTGATGTGAAGTTCTAGCCCTAAAGAGAAAATATGTAATGTTTGGAAACAGACAGAGGATAACCGGCAAGGAAGAGCTTTGGCTTGGTACTGTAAGCAGTGCAAGTCCAAAACACCGCTAGCATAATGGGGATCATTATGAACTAAAGGTCAGCATCTCTGCAGAGACAAAAAAACCAAACTAAAACAAAAAAATCCCCAACACACAAAAAATCCAGCACAGCAATGTTGGGTTTTCAAAAAGGAAGCTACACACAGATGAGGAAGCCTGCTGAAAAGGTACAAAAAGAGCAAAGTATGTGAAGGCTGCATGGAGACACTGCACTGGAAATTGAATACAAATCTATATCATCAAAGTGGATTCTTGTAGACCTAGAAAGGTGTGGTGGCTAAAGAAATGAATAAAGCAAGTTATTTGAAGCAAAAATGCCTAGAACAAATTGTCATGATTAAGAACATTAAATCCCCAGAACCAATTGACTATTCATACCAATTAGTGTTGGAATGGAAGTATAAAATAGATGTAACTATTAGCAGTATTTTCTTATTTAACAGTATTGTTTTAAAATAGTTTTCTATGAGGAATGGAAGGGTGCAAATGTGGTGATAGTTTCGAAATAGTGCATCTCATTAGGTCTGTGGACCTGAAGACCAAGCAATCTGGGAACAAATATGTTGTAGAAGAGACAACAACATGGCTTTTGAAAAAGTAGGTGTGGCTTACGTCTCCTTTAGTGCGTTGAAGGAAACATGCGCATATCAATAAGGTGATATAGGCCATTTGGTCTTCCGCGAGGATATTAAGAAGGTCCTGCGGGGCAACAGAGAAGATCTTCATGTTGAGAGATAACCGATTAACTGCTTATTTCCTGTAGAAGATGGAAAAGAAAAGGAGTGGAGATCCGTTTTCTGAATGAGGGAGATGATTGTGTTCCGGAAGGTCTACTCTGTCCAGCATGTACATAAATGAGCTGGAAAGGAAAATTAATAATGCCCTGGCACATCTTGTTTATGACACAAACCTATTCAAAGTACTTAAGATGAGGACAGATTGCAAACACCTACAGAGAAACCTCGCAGTACTGACGGGCAGCAAAGTGATGGCAAATGAAATCAAGTACTGATGAGCGTCAAGCAAAGCTTGAAAAAAATCTATCCCAACATGCAGAGCAATGAGCTCTCCTTTTAACCGTTCTAAACATTCCTTCAGCACTCATGAGAGAGATCTCAGAATCCTCTGAAAACACCACATCTAACCTCAGGACTGTTCAGAAAACCAAATGGAATGCTAGGAATTACTGAAAATGTAGAAAATATCATGATGCCATTGCCTAAGTCCCTGTTGCAGGGACTTTGTAGGCAGTGTTTTGGATCCCCAATCCAAAAAAGTTTATAGCAGATTAGATAAATGATATACAGGACAGAACAAATGGAGTAGGGAGTGGGGTTTGTCTGGTGTAACCTCACACCTGCTGGGTAGCTGTCCGCATGTCAACTGGTTGCCTAGGCTCCCAGTATTGTCCATGAAAACCTGCTCATTTCAGTTGCTGCAATTCAGAATGCGATTGATGCCGTCTTCTAGTAAAACCTTCTGTTACGTCCAACTCCAGATTTTGATTTGCTGTTGAATAGAAAGGGAGCATGTGGCAACTTGCTCAGATGTAAGTACCTTATAGATACACACATTTAGTTGAATATACTCAGTCTTTGTATCTTAACCATGGAAGACAGAAAAAATATGATGGAGGTTCTGTAGAATCTGCAATGGATCAAAGTCAGTTAGGAGTGATTGATCACTGTCTCTCATGAGTTAACAATTAAGGATTGTCTCAAGCCATAAATATAAAAAAAGCAAAAAAGAGGTGGTTCTTCAACCTAAATATTGAGCTTACCGTAGCGAATTTTGAATGGTCTAAGGCTATGTTAGTTCAGAAATCAAGCAGATAATTTAATGGAAGATTAATCCATCAAAATCTGATTGACACAGAAATACAGCTTCTCACTGCAGAATCTTTGAGACTCAAGTTGTTGAGCTGAAAGAGTACAGCAAGGAGCAGGGGAAATTATGTTCTCCCTTACCTTCTTCCTTAAGCAATTGTATTGGTTACTGTCACCCAAGGGACTGGGCAAGATGAGCTTCTCATCTGCCTGGTTTTTTTTTTTAATCTGACTTTTAATATTTGGCTGGTCAGGGTGTCTGTGGCATGTGTGTTCTGGAGTTCTTGCTAATTTTCCAAGGCATTTATAATATCTTCTAGCACGACTGTATGGATCATTTAAAATCCAATCTACCACCTACAGAATCACACACCATCGAAATTCTTTCTTGCATAAGGACAGTTATAATGAAAATAATTTGGATCTGTTTCTCCTATCACTGCTCATGCTGAGAAGTCATTTACATCCTGAGCAATTTAATTGGTTCAAATATGTCTCCTTGTGGTAGTGGTACACTACTCACCATGTATATTTGTTTTTAAATTACCAACAGACTTCTCTCAATTTTCCTGATAAAAACCTGTTATATATATAGTATTTCTTACGCAGAAGGGGAAAAAATGGAAAAATCACACTATAAAAACTGATTATTAAAAATATAAATATTTCTGTAAAACATTTCAATCATGGTGATGAACATCGCAACCCAGTATAAATTCTAACTTTTTGCTTCAGCAGATGACAAGTACTATAGAAGATACAGAAATTACCTCTATTTATTAAAGTTGTTTTAACACTCATTGAAGAAAAAAAAAGAACTCATTGAATTCATTGAATTCCACCTACTCTAAAAGAAAAACCTAGCTCTAGACTGCTGTGCACGGACTGGTGGACCGGCTGTCTGTGATAAACTGTTGCCTAACACAGATTTATAGTCACCTGCCTCTTTAATCATAGTGTCACGTGCCAAATCTTTCTATGGCTATTTTTTTTTCTGTCTACAATTTTTAGTTTTAAGCTTACTGGCACTACTTAGCTATGCACTGACTAGCATTCTTTTTTGTTGTTGCTGTTTTGATTTGTCTAACTAATAAAAATGCTAGTAAAAATTCAGGCTTAGTAATAATACAATACAGAGTATAGAATATAGAATTCAAAGCGAATGTTATACTTTGTACGCTTGCAGCAAAAAAGCGCAATTAATAAAGACATTGACTGAAAAGGGGGTAGAAAATAATTTTTTTTTTTACTTTTGTATATGTTTCTGTGATTTGATTTCTTTTCTTGTGACTTGCTTCTGTACCTTAGTCTTTTTGCTGTGTAAAATAACTTGTCAAAAAACTTGCTGACCAATTATGAAAGACCTTCCATTTCACCTTAATTTAGGGGTAATCATTTACCTAATCATTTATACCAATCTTCAAATGAGACCGGTACTTTTAAGTCAACATTGCAAACACAAATAATTGGTCTGAACTAGCCAGATACTTAAGCATATGTTTAAAAATGAGGTTTATAAGCTTAGGACTGTGAGCTTTGCTTAAGCAATGAAGATTTCAATCAAAATCTGATACTATTGTCATAAAAATTAATTGAAAATTAGCTTGGTTTAATGCAGAAACTGCGTTAAAGTGCATTGTAGTATGGGAACCAATCTTTGCTTCCAGTGATCTGCATTTATTCTACCACTGTTTTTTTATTTTATATAGATTTATCTATCATATTTT
>NW_010429552.1:0-7695 GCF_000710305.1 Buceros rhinoceros silvestris
CCCTCGTCCACTAAACAGGTCATTTTATCATTTTATCATTCAAAGAGGAGCTGACTGACGCGGCTTGGGCCAGGGACAGCCACAAAATTGGAGCCAAGGGCCACATTTCGCAATGGCAGTTAGAGGCGCCGGTAGCCCCTTCTCCCACACTACCGGAGCTCACCATAACAAAAGGCAGCAAAACCTCCTTTCACACCCAGACAAGGTGGGTACAGACCCCCCTTGGCCTGGACCCAAAAGCCTAAACCAGGACAAAGTTGCCAAGGAGAATCTTTGTTGTGCTTAATGCTGTTATACAGGTGTTACACAGATGTTACACCACTGTTAATTGTTCACATTTTTGTCAGCAAACTCATCTCAAGGTTTAGCTGAAGATTTTACCAGTGAGTTGTTTTTAAACCAAAGACCAACAATCAGACTTGGTGCTATTCCCGTTGTCATGGTTTTCTAATAATTTAATGCCATTATTCCTGTATATCATTGGTACCAGTTAGAAGAACCTGCCAAATCAGCCACATCAATTTCAGTTTACTGAGTGGCTGAAAGGTTAACTCGCCCCTTAAATATCACACGTTATTTTGCCTTATAGCTGTTCAGGCCTTTGCAATTTGCTGGTTGACTTTCCACATTGGCAGGACCATATTTATAAACACCCAGAACACCAGGATGATGCTGTTCTCCCAGTACTTTAATGTATTTGCTCTGCAGCTTTTCTACCTGAATGCACCCATCAACACCATCCTCTAACACCTTGTCCTGGTCTGAGTTAGCACAGAACTCATTCTGGTCAGTGATTTCACTTTCCAGCTCAGGCTCTTCTAACTAACTGCACTCTCTGATGTTAACGGTGTATTTCTGCAGACAGTGTCTGCTTCTAGCAGTGACAACACTGTATGTTTACAGTCACTGCCAGGGGCTGGGGTGCAGAAAGGCTCTTGCTTACACTTGCTCCTGTGCAGACCAAGGTCACTGCTAAATCCTGTGTCCCACGGTGGGGGTGCAGTAAGTGAGAGGCTGCACCTGCGGGGAGGAGCGGACAGGACAGGTGACCCTACACTGACCAACAAGGTGTCCCATCCCATAGACATCATGTTTGGGGTAAAGCTGAGGGATCACAAGGGTCAATCTCTGTTCTTCAATGGCCGACATCTAAGGACTCCTCTGTCCATTCTGCCTTTGATCCCAATCTGTGCATTCTTGAATCCAGTTCCAGAATCCAGCTCCTGCATCTGGTTCCCATCGGCTGTTGAGCCCAGCCTGGGCCTTCCCCGGTGCCTGTTCACAGCATCAGTGGTGGTGGGTTCTGTACTGGTATTGTTTATATTTGTAAATTGTTATTATTGTTATTGTTATTATTCTCATTAAAGCAGTATTAGTTTTCTTTTCCAATCCATTAGTCTCTCTCCCTTACTCCTGTCTCTCCTCCTTTGGGAAGGCAGAGGGGTTAATAGAAAACATCCGTCATTCACCTAGTGGGCAGCCCAGCCCTAACCCATGCACACCTCATTTTGAGGAGGTACGGGGCAGCAGCCCACAAGCTGCTGTTGCCGCACACAGCTGCACAAAGAGCTTGCAGGGTAACTGAACGCACCAGTGGCTGCACAGAGCTCAGTGCTAGCACAAGAAACAAGTGCGCCACCAGCTTTTGAGACTGCCACCCACACTTTTCCAGGTGTTGTCTGCAAAGCAAGGGACCTTCCTTTTCACAAGAGAATCAGGGCATGTGGTATTTTGTAACCATTTGTATTTTGAAGTATTTATACTTTCGTTGACAAAGCAAGCAGGGACCATGAAGTCATGAGAATGATGTGCAACTTGTGAAAGGTAACCCTGCAGGAAAAGATGGAGTAAATTGCCAGTGAAACAGTGGGTTTGGTTGGATCCGTGTTGTTCACAGCATGTGTTCTCTGCAATTTCTAGTGTTTTCTGAAATTCGTAGCAAGGAGGACCACAATGGAGCAGGAAGCTTGCGGTAGCAGCTCTTTGTGGGTGCAGTAACGGGTAAAACTCCCAGACAGCCTTTGCCATTTTAAGATGCTTTTCTTACAAAGGAAATTTTAAAAAACACAGTTAACACCCAAGGCCTGATGCAATTTGTGTCTGTGCTGTGTGTGTCCACCCCCCACCCTCACCCCCACCCCTCCCCGGCTTTTCCTGGGCCATGTACCAACCTAGGGAAAGTCAGGCACAGACCGTGGAAGCCTTGAACCGGAACGCTAAGGTGTCTCTTTGGCGTGCGAGGGCGTGTGCCAGACCCCTGCTTTCCCAAATCTAGCACTGCTTTCCCTGTCACCTGGGAATCAGTCAGCTCCTGACACCCCAGTACAGCTGCACCTGGGTCTGGGCCAACAGGGGGGCAATACCAAACTGCAAAAGTCAGCAAGTTCTGGATTTACGCAACTAGCAGAAAATGACAGAATGTTTCAACATGCGAGGTGGGCGGAGTGGGGAACTACCTGACGAAAGCGAATCATCTTGAACCCTACGAACAGTGGTCCTAAAAGAGACCCTCTGAGCTCTCCTGGACCGCAGCGGGCTGGGTCCAGCACCTCCTCTGAGTGAGATATCTCTCAGGCACAAACTGCACAAATAGGCCAGGACGAAGTCAGGCTTCTGGGAACTCAGTAACTGTCCGTTGAGATTGCCAGAGCATGGTGAGCGTTTGCTCTAAACTTGAGAAGAAGGGAATTTTAACTATAGGATGGCCTCTCTCCCCCACCTCTCTCCTTATCTATGTCTTTGAATACTCATACTTATCTTCGTGACTCTGGATCTTTATATATTCCAGTGGATACAAGTAATTTTGTGCCTGTGTGTTAGTATGTTTTGTGGTTATACATACGCAGATACACATGAGCTAGTGTGAACCTTGTCACCATCACATCTGTAATTAAGTCATTGATTATAACATAGTCTACTGAATCACCTTGTTCATTTCCAATTGGTTAATGATTAAGCGCTGCTAAAATTCTACCCCTCACAGGCAATAAATCTTAAACTGTTGCTGAGTCGTAACTGTGTCAAATATTTCCTCCCGTGACTACAGTCTTGCAAGGAGATGGACACAAAAGACATTGTCCATCACCTTGAATATCCTTGGAAGAAGGGGGCGTTTATTTTGCTGTCTGTTTTTCTCTGTAATGTATCAATTAGAATAAATAAATAATAATTAAAAAAGACAACTAGCCAAAGAGGCACCAGAGCCAAAGCACCATCACTGGTTCATACAGAGATTTGGCTTGTTCATGGTGATTGACAAAGACCTTCCAAATCCAAAGCTGCTCTTTTAACTTTACTGTCTCCAAAGGCAACGTGCAGCTGGCCTGGCACAGCAGAGAAGCGTAGGGACACGTGTTTTCTTCCTAGAGCCATCCCCTTAAAATCCCATTTGGTACCATGCTGCATCACTCCCACAGGAAACACAAGCGTAAGGCCATGTTTGCAATTCAAAGCGAGATTATACACAGTAAGCAGGAAGAGAGCCAGGTATAAAGTGACTCAGGTGCATCCCAAACTGTTCTGAACTAGCTAAACCGACTGAACATTGCCGTGGCCTTGGATCAGATGAGCCTGATGAGACCAAGCCCCAGCAACCCCGGGGCATCACCTCCTAGTGAACAGCTTAACTTCACCACAATAAGCCACTTGTAGGTTAAAATTAGTATCCAGAGGTATATTTCCACTGCTTTAAGGAATTGTTTGCAAACTCATCCAAGCTGCCAGGAGATGGTGATGAGAGAGATGCCTTGGCCACATCCTGTCCTCACCAGCCACGAGCCCCTATGAGCTTGTGTTAAAGTTGTTAAAAGTTTTTAACACTAACTCTGTGTGATTTGGTGCTAAAAATTATTAACCCTTGAGGTTTGGGTAGATTTTTTTCCCCCAAGATATGGAGGGAGGTAGCCCTTGCTTTACATGCCTTTAGGTTTAGAGCACTAAACCTAATCTCAGACTCCCAGCAGCCATAGCAAATCCATTTGGTCAGTATTGGAGTTAAGACGGGGAAGTTCACCCTGGAAAAGAAGCTGTTGCTCTAGCACGGGTCCCGTCCCTTCCTACAGCCCCTTGTGGACACCGTCCCAGGGCCCACAGGACCAAGGGTAGCTCAGGCAAAAAGGCCAGACAGGAGATGAAATTCAGAGTATCTTCCCTTCTCCATGATGCTTTGAGGCAAACTCTGAGCTAGCATGAAACATCCCTCCCACTCAGTCGGTCTCAGGCCAGGGCTTCCACCATTGCTGTCACCAGAAGGTCTCAGCGCAGAGCACTAAGGGGCAAAGAAAGACTCAGGATTCTTCCTGGGAGCAGATTTGCCTCTCTCAATCTAGCCTGCTGGGTTTAACTCTCAGTGTCACACATTTTGACTCATTGGGCCCATTTTTCTTCCTGAGACGAAGATGAAGGAAAATAAAGAGATGTCACTCTAGAAGCTCCCCAGTGGACCACCAGCGCAGGTCTCCTCTGCCCACCCCACAGCCACACTTGAGACCCAGCAGCCAAGAGGATGGCAGGCAGCCTTCACACCTTGCCTTACAGAGGCTCTTTTTCTCCACAAGACCTTCATGAAATGCACATCTAGACGGAAACGAGAGATCCCTGTTCAACGGCTATTGCCCCGTCACAGGTCTGCAGGATCCCTGCCCTCAGGCCCAGTCCTTGCACTGAGAATGAAGCTGGGCTACGAGACCCGAGGTAAGGTGAGCTGCTCCCACATGAAGCAGTGATGTGATCTTCCTGCCTCCAGGAAGTTACCACAGAGCGGCAGAATGGACGGACTCAGAATCCAGCAACATTTGCTCATTTCCATGCCACTTGTTGCGAAGGGAGATCCCTCCTGGAGAGCCTGGGAATGGGAAGGAAGAGGGAAAGGATGAAGTGGCCTGAAAACAGTCCTGGCTGTGACAAGCCTGGGAAAGGAACAGGAAAACACAGAAGAGCAGCAGGAGATGGCCCCATGGAGATGAACCCCCCTACAATGCAGAAGAGACCCATCCAGCCCCATTTTGACTCATATGCTCTATCCTCTCCTTACGTGTTTTCTCTTCACTAACTGATTTGGTCTCCAGAGTCCATTTTTCAGCTGTTGGTGAGAAAAAACAGCTCCTGTCAGGAGCTCGTAATAGGCAAAGTCTCTATTTTCATTTTGTTTCCTTCTTTTCAGACACCTCTTGCTTTGTAAAGTGCACGTGTGTGCAAGAAGCAATCTGTCTCCAGGATGCCTTTCCATGGGGAAATGCCAAATGTATTTCATTTCAGTCTGGGCTCTAGGAATACTGCTTTTATTTCTAAATAGGGAAATAAAATTGAATTCTTACTTCCTTGTCACCAAAACATGGGGCAGAACTGTCAAAGGAAACACATAGCAACAAGAAAAATTGACAGGCAATCTCTGTTAGGGAATGGGAGAAAAAATCCAAGTCAGTTTGACAGCACACATCACTGCATTATAACTGAAGTCCAAAGAGACCACCTTGAAAGAAACTGTCTCTCTGGGCTTGCAGACTGCAAGAGCAGACGGGGGCAGCTTTGGGGATATTTGCACAATGGAATTGTGAGCTTTATCGCACAAATGAGATGGAACAAAAGCCCGTGCCCGAGCCCCGGGGAGTTGGACTGTGAGTGAGTTTGGGTCACAGACAGACAGGGCAGGGTAGTGCGGAGTTCCCAAGACCTTACACTCGTGTTGAAGCCAGTGGAGCAAGCTCAGAGTAGTTTCTGAGCACCCAAAGGACACTGCTACCCTCAGTGCCATTCAGGAGGAACCCTAACACAGCCTAGGGATGCTCACCTCCTCGCAGGAGGGGTCCGCTGCGCTTTAGTGGTTGTTGTTTACTAGAAGGTATAACCAAGCAAGTGTTGGACTTCAAGCATTGTAGATAACTGCAAAAGTGATTGCTTCCAGGCTGTCAGCACAAACCTGGCCCTGTTAGCAGGAAGAACGAGGCAACGCCAGCTGCTTTCAGCACGGAAGGAGCTGTTCATAACCCAGTTACCAGTGGTGCCATGTGCTCCAGCACAGCAGGACGCTGAACTGTCTCCTCACAGGGGAGAGACTAGGGCCTACAATTTCTACAGCAGGACAGAGGTGGAAGGCTTGTGCAGCCATTTTTGCTGCCCCCGTTTTGTGGAGCTGACAGACACTGTCTTCACTGCCATCAAACTGAATTTTGCACAGTTCCTAATCTTGGCCTTTTTCAAAGCAGTGAAAAAGGCAACAAGTGCTAAAGTCAGAGTCTGACACAGAGACTTAAAGCCCAAGCTTTTGGATGAAGTACCTGGTTCGCCTCCCTCATTTTTACACTCCCTGCAGCTTGCCCAGCAGGATAAACCACAAGATGAGTGCCTCACCTTCTCCTTGTGAAGCATCTATTGTAGAAGCTGAAATACCATGCCAAAAAGGACTCCAGAACCTGAGCCCCCCCAGCCTGGATCTCCCACCTCAGTGCTACCATCCTCGGTCTCCACTTGCAGCAGGGCAAAAGCATGGAAACCAGGCCGGGTGACCTGTGGTAGGAGAGAGGGCAGGAAGATGCCCAAGCTCTGTACCATGTTACGGCCAGCTATGTTCAACACCACACTCTGTATTAAAAGCCTGTAGTAGGCACCTTGGATCTCAAGTGTCCAGAAACAGCCACCGTGACAGTACCCTCACCACGGCTACCTGTAAAGACCATACAGCAGCTACATAGATGGAAACTGAGAAAACAGTGAAGCACTGTTCCTGCCCTGCGAGATTGGCTGAAACCCCATCACCCTTCTGAAACTGAAAGAGGGAAGATTTAGATTAGCTGTAAGGAAGAAGATCCTCACTGTGAGGGCAGTGAGACACTGGCACAGGGAAGCTGTGGATGCCCCATCCCTGGAAGTGTTCAAGGCCAGGTTGGATGAGGCTTTGAGCAGCCTGGTCTAGTGGAAGGTCTCCCTGCCCATGGCAGGGGTGTGGAACTAGATGATCTTTAAGGTCCCTTCCAACCCAAACCATTCTGTGACTCCCATGGTAGCATCCCCAGGGTTGGGTTCTCGGAGGGGCTCCTGCTCAGGGCAGGTTTCCCTGCACAGCATCTCAGCTGTCACAAATCACACTCCTGCCACCACATGCTCTAAATATTTTCCTTTCTACTGCACATTCTTCAGTATGCTGCTTTATAAAGCAAGCAATCCGCCATCTGTTCCGAGTTCATTTACACAGGTTTTGTTTGTGTGATAACCGGGTTGTCACCTGTATCAGAGTCATACAAACAGTTTCTCAAAAGAGTTTGAACACATGGAAGATGTTTGCCATCTATCCCAGACACTTCTGAAACATCTATTTTTACCTCTTCCCGCGCCATAGTTTGTAACATAAAAAAACTATCTTGACATTTTGATGTATAGGACACCTCTCGGTGTGCTGGCAATTAAAAAGTTATTTTGTGCTAATTAACACTGTTGATTCAAAGCACAGTAGGAGTGTCTCAATAAATTTGTGTGTTCCTGTCATATCTGCACAGATGTTTGTATGCACACACAAGTATCTGAAGGAACCTTAGACAGCGCTGCAGATTAAATGCACAATGTGGGTATAAAATGCAGTTGGTTAATGTCTTGGTGAAACAATGGTTCATTATTCAGCTGCTGAATATATAAATTCTGGGTATGTAACTTGGCAGCTACTCCAGATGACCAGTTGTCACCGGTTTGGCCGAGGTAAAAACC
>NW_010429553.1:0-4686 GCF_000710305.1 Buceros rhinoceros silvestris
CCTGCCTGGCTGCTGACCTCTGTGGTACAGTTCACCATCTGTGGCATGGGAAGCCACATGTCGTAAGCATGTACAGTAGAGGGGCTGATCTCATCAGCTCACATTTTTACTGTGTTTTGAGATGAGATATACATAGAAATGTGTGTTTCTACCCACATGACCTGTGCTCTGCAGGTCAGAGGAGCAGTCTGCTGGCACTGTAGGGAAGGCTTCCTTGCCAGTCACTGAGTAGTTTAGAAAAACATTAGGAAGAACATCAGGAAAAACATCAGGAAACATTTTTTTACCAAGAGGGTGGTCAGACCCTGGAACAGGCTTCCTGAAGAGGTGGTCTGTACCCCAAGCCTGTCAGTGTTTGAGGCATTTGGACAATGCGCTTGGTAATATGCTTTAACATACGGCCAGCTCTGAATTGGTCAGGCAGGTGGATTAGATGATTGTGGTAGGTCCCTTCCAACTGGAACTATTCTATTCTGTTCTATTCTAATCTACTCTACTCCTATTCTATTCTATTCTAAAGTTGCATTATGAGGATAGACATCAAGTGGTTTGACAGAAACATATGTAGATTCCAGAGGGAGAGAGAAAATGGGTTGTTAAAGTACAGTTTGCTGTATTGATGCTTTGTCTCAGGATCACTTTAAAGTGTCAAACTTAAGTCTGCTTTAAGTGGGGAGGACACCTAACATAAATGCCTTTTCACATTAATTGTTTTAGACATCATCTAAATCAATTGACTAATTGAGCTAGGACAGTTTCCTATTACTTCATCCAGTTTCTGTGTCAGTCTCTACTACCATCACTGATGTCAAAGTCTCTTACACCCCTTTGAACCCTCTAGAGCTCTAGGGTCAAGTGAAGGTAGAATGGGTGCTACAGGAGGGCTGCATTGGACTTCTTGGGATACACTCTGCAGGTCTGTTACAGCTGGTAAACTCAAGGTTGTCACCAAGATGTCTTAGCCTTGACCATTTTGTCTGTCTCCTTTCTCCGTCACGGTACACTGTTCTTTGTGCCCTGATGTTTGCTGACCTCGATCCCACATGCTGCTGCAGTTCAGTGGTGCTGTATGAATAGGAATCTAAGCATGCGAGGACAACATATGCTGCTGATTATGAGTGTAAAATATCTTGACACAATTCTTAATTAAAGGTATCATTTAATTAAAAAAAATTGAGGCAGTCTGTACTGGCAAAAGGAAAAACAGATAGCTGGTATTCAGAGCAAAATGATGACACAGGTTTCATCAGTAAAGGAAAGGCACTGGTAAAAAGCTGTAGTCTCAGTTGATTTCCAAGAAGCAGAGGCCCAAGAGCAGCTATTGCCATGGCAACAGAAGGAGCGAAGGGATTTACACTTCTTTATGTTTCAGTGCAGTCTTAACCAAGAGTGGAACTTGCTTGAAAGAGTAGCCCCACTATATTCGTTCTTATTCGTTATGAATTCTGTATCTACCTCATCTCACTGCCTCAAATCTCATAGTGATAAGTCGCTGACAACACATGGCTGAATATGTTTCTGGGCATGTTAGAAGCCTAATTCTTAGATTATTTATTTAACTTTCTGCTATATAAAATAATGAGATGGAGTAGGTTTCTCATTTTGGTCTAAAATATTTATTCAGTGCTGTATGGCATAAATTAGGTCCACAACCATTAATACACCTAAATCCTCCTAGTAATATAAATCTAAAGTTGCTTTAATACAAGAAATTTCTAATGTCAAATTTCACCCTGTTAAGTGTCACTGAAGACTTTCCTCCCATATGCTCATTAATACTGTTTATATCTTCAGCAAATTTTATTCACAAAAAATACTGTGCGTTGATCCTATGTAATAAGCTTCTTATAAAACATGTAATGTGAGATCATCTTGTATCCATCAGGACAGTTTGAGATCCAAATGATGCTGGCCTGCTCTAATTTCTTTTTTTAAAAGATGACCCTCGTTTCAATAATGGTATTGTCTTTTACCGTTTCAGATCACGGTGTTTCGCATGGGATCAGAAGGACACCAGGACATTGATTTAGCTATACTGACAGCATTACTGAAAGGTAATAGAGTTTCGCTCCACAGTGAGTCTCTGTCAATCCCAGTGGGTTAGCTGTGTGTCTCTGCTGTGCTGAAACCTGCATTTATTGGCAGTATCAACCATACCAAGGTGGTAAATTTATACCATGACATGGAAGTATACTTCTTGCTTTAACTGCTTTATACAAACCCAGCTCTTTCTGTAATGCTTAAATAGCTACTGGCTTTCCTCTCTGAATTCTTATTCTCCACCCACAATCGCAAGTGTGTCACAAGAAACATCAGTGGTAACTCCCCCAGCGGTTACTTGAGGAGATTAGCACTTGCAAGGACACAGCCGAAGAACTCTCAGAACTCCCCAGACTTAGATTGCCTTGGTGGCAAGCAGAACATCCAGAAGGGGGTTATCTCCCTCTACTAAAACCGGCCCTATTGTCGAAGTGCGATGTTATCCCTAGCCATCTGTCGTGAAGTCTGGGAACTGTCAGGGATTCATTTCAGCCTCCTCTGGTAGGGCTACGAAATCACCTGTTGTGATGGTAGGGGTTATGATCTTCAACTTCACAGGCTGCTAGATCTTTCTAAGCCATTACTTACTACACTTACCCTCTTAAAGGATTGTCTAACTATGAATCGGCTGTTGCTACACTTCATTATAAACCATTTAGCTTCATTTCCTTCAAAATACTATATTATCGGGTAATTTTACATCTGCTTGCAAATACAGAAGCAGGTGAGATTTTAAAGGCTCTGAAACACACATATTTACCCAATGGAGGATTGATCACCTGAGCAAGGGCTGGTGGTTCTGACCCCCGGTTTGTGTGGTATTTCTCCCAATGGCATTTTCACAAAGTGCGTGTAACAATCACCACGGTCACCTTGTTGCTGTCTTGACTGGTTCACACTATCTAGTACACGTCATACTGATTTTAAAAACAGGGAATAAGACACACCAAACAATTTTAAAGACCAATCTGAGAAATACTAGGGAATGGGCTTCCAAAGGTGACTTGGGAAAGCTATGCTTCATGAGGCTTTTCAGCTGTCATGATCATGTTTGTACCCCCACACCTGAAAAATGTAATGCCATGTGGCAGACCTGAATTTGAGTGATAACAAAAAATCTAATAGATTTAAAAGGTATTCAAAAGGTAATGGGAATTATTCTTATGTGTTCCAAGGCTCAGTTTTCATCTCAGTTTCTTCCTGCGCAGGTTCACAAAAGCTGTATGAAGAGAAAAGGGGCGAGATCTGAGTAACTTCCACCTAAGCAAGCAAAATAGTATTTAACCTTTTCCACAATTATTAATCCCATTTCAAAAATCCCATTTCAAAAATTCCTCCACTTCTTTTTATATGCTCATTTTCTTTTTTTTTTTTTTTTATGCTCATTTTGATCAAGATACCAGCAGTCTGTCCTGCAGGTAACATGACTATTTTGCTGCTACCCTGAGGTAACAGGTTTTAGCCATCTGCCTAATTAAATCTCAAGGCATTTGGGACATCTTCACAGTGGAACAATATAAATCAAGGTGAAGAAAAGAAAAAGAAATTAATTCAAAGCAAAGAACAAGAATTGCATCCATCACCAAATTCGTCTTTTCTATCCTCAGGAAATCTTTTAATTGCAGATTTAATTTTTATCTTTTTTTATCATTTGTTCTTAAGACAGTCCCTGAAACTACTGTGCTTGATTTCAATTAGTAAGATACTGATCGCGATTCCACTTCTTACAGATATATTTTCAAGGTATGAATCCCAACGTAGATCCCTGGAGTCTTTTACCATCTTGAAAGCTGCCTGTTGGAAGCTGAAGAAAATAAATCATAGGCCTGGGAGGGATCTTCCCCTGTTTGAAAAAGTCTTTTGCTGTATTTACATGAGTAACTGTGCTGTGGTTGCAGTCTGGGTATATGATCTCTGATCTGCAATACCATTTTGCAAGTGCGTAATTAGTAAAATAAAATTACCTTCTCTCTTCGTAACAGTAGTACAAGACATTGCAGTGAACTTCTGTTGGCTCAGAAGGTGCCTGGATCAGTGCAAGTAATTTTGACATCTCCTTTTGTGCTTGCCTGACAGTCTTGATGTGGTAATCTGCTGATGGCAGCAGCACTTCTGTCCCGCTCAAGAGCCACAGAGTCACAGAATTGTTTTGGTTGGAAGAGACCTTTGAGATCATCAAGTCCAACTGTTAACACAGCACTTGCCTGGTCACCACTAAACCATGTCCCTCAGCATCACATCTGCACGTCTTTTAAACACTTCCAGGGATGGGGACTCCACCACCTCCCTGGGCAGCCTGTTCCAATGATTTGCAATGCTCTGTGTAAAGAAACTTTTCCTAATATCCAACCTAAATCTCCCCTGGAGCAACTTAAGGCAGTTTCCTCTCATCCTGTCACTTGTTTCTTGGGAGAACTGAGTAACCCCCATCTCACTACAGCTTCTTTTCAGGTAGAGACTGATAAAGTCTCTCCTGAGCCTCCTTTTCTCCAGGTGAAACAACCCCAGCTCCCTCAGCTGCTCCTCACCACACTTGCTCTCCAGACCCTTCATCAGCTTTGTTTCCCTTCTCTGAACCTGCTCCAGCCCCTCAACGTCCTTCTTGTAGTGAGGGGCCCAACACTGGACACAGCCCTCAAGGTGAGG
>NW_010429553.1:4891-18960 GCF_000710305.1 Buceros rhinoceros silvestris
CAGGTCCTTTTCTGCTGGGCAGTTTCCAGCCACTCCTCCCCCAGCCTGTAACACTGCAGGGGGTTGTTGTGGCCCCAGTGCAGAACTTGACCTTACTGAACCTCATACAACTGGCCTTGGCCCATTGATCCAGTCTGTCTAGATCCCCCCTGTAGACCTCCCAACCTTCAAGCAGATCAAGTCATCCACCCAACTTGGTGTCATGTGTGAACTGGCGGAGGGTGCACTCAATCCCCTCATCCAGATCATTGATAAAGATGCTGAAGAGGACAGGCCCCAACACTGAGCTCTGGGGGACACCACTGGTGACCATCTGCCAACTGGATTTGACTCCAGTCCCCACCACTCTCTGGGCCTGGCCAGCCAGCCAGGTTTTGATCCAGCAAAGAGACACTCATCCAAGCCAGAGGAACTCAAACATCCCATCTTCTCTGCTCCTCAGCACTTCCTGATTATGAAAATAGATTTATCAGACGTCTCTTGTTAATCGAAGCTTTCTGATCGCAGGGAATGAAAATCCATGTAACTTTTAAATCAATGGGTGCAAAGAGGAGATCTCTTCTCTCAGATACGTCAGCTGTCCTTATTCATACCATGTCTTCATAGAAAGGTTCTGGCCTGCCCTGAAAGGAATATTGCCCTTCTGTAGGTACACCCCATAAGGCTGATGGATACTTGGGTTTTTTCATCAAATCAAGATATCTAAGGTAGCAATGATGAATCAGTTGTCTGCTGATTTACTAGTAAGCAGATTTGAAAACTGAGTCTGAATTATCTTGAAATTTGTAAGTTTAGATTCAGGAATTAATTTTTCAGCTCTTCAGTACTGTGTGAAAAGGGGGCAGAGAAAAATAGAAAACTGGTGAGTGATTATTGGTTACTTTTTCTCAGTCTGGGTGTTACCGAAAATTCGGAAGAAAACCTCCTTAACACCAATGTATCATTGAGAAGCAGCATTTTCTTTATGTTACCAGCACCGGGTGCGAGGTGCATATCTTCCCCAAATCTCGCACCCCGTATGCTGCCCCAACCAAAGCTTGTATCACCCGATTACGTACATATTCATTATTTCCCCCCAAATAATCATACATATTCAAAACCTGATCAGCAATCTTGCATAGCTCTTAGGCAGGCAGCTTGAGCTGAAGAAGGTCCAGTTTGTGGCCTCTGTCACTTTCTGCTGGTCGCCAGAGAAACAGTGTTTGAAGATATTCGTGGGAACTCTCCCATATACGGAGGATAATCAGCAGAGAAACTCTGTTATCGGCGTTTGTTGTGATTTATGCAGGTTTCAATCGGGCTTCAAACAGCTCAGCTCATCCTTTCTCTTCTGTTTTGTCTTCTGTTGCTTTACCAGACCACGGACTCGCAGTTCAGATTTTTTCTCATTCCTCTCCCAGACCACCAAGGCTTCTCTATCTCTGTTGCACAGATGAGTATTTACAAGGGAACGGAACGTTGGTGATGAGCATTTTGCAGTTCTTGCTAGGCAGTATTCAAGGCAGATACCAGCTGATTAGCAATACCACCCTGGGATGAGCGATTTGTTCAGGGAATAGGAGAAGAGCAAGGACTGGGAAGCACGAAGCATGAAGCAGGAATCATTTCCTGCTTGCTGTGAGAAATTCACAATGAGCTAGTCTCTTTTTAAACCCACAACGGGCACATGGCCAACGCCCTGGAACTCTCCTGGATGGGATATTCCACAAGCCCCAAACCCTGCACTGAATATGAGAGATTATTTCTTTGTTTGTTTTCATGAGTCACTTGTTTAATCTTGTCAGCAAATCTATCTTTCTTGGAAGTGATCTCAAATAAACTAGCAAATAGCATCCGAACTGGTTATCAATTTACATTGCATGCATGTCACAACAGCATATGGCTTGTGAATTCCTTTTTTTTTTTTTAATTTTCAGAGACACGCAAACGTGGGAAGTTTCCAATTGCATGAATTTGTAGCAAGTAAATTTACTGATAGACTTTAACTGTTTGTGCTCTCTTAGCTTGAACAGTTGGAACTCAAACAGTAATGGATTTTGTCGTTTTGCAGCTGCTAATTGAGCAGAAGGGATATGACAGGGAAGTTAAAGACAGCATATGGAGATGTTCTAAAATACAGTTGGTTTGAAGCGGCATCAAAGATCCTAGATCACAAAGTTGTGGTAATGTCTGGAGCACACTAGCAGCACCAGCCGTGTTTCAGCGGGTGCCCCAGAAGCCTCCCCAGTGCCGTTGTGAGCGTTGTGAGAGAGGTGCTGTGTGGGGTGTGCACATTGCAATGCTACTGCCCTGTAACCCTCTGAGAAAGACCGCACTGGGCTAATGCAGATCTGATGTCTCTGCACCCTTCCAGCCTGTGAATAAGTCATGGTTCATGCTCACTGAACATCTGTAATATCAGATGGTCCTGGAAGACAGTGTGATGGTCTGTCAACCATGGAATCAGTGACACAGAAGAATTTCAGAGTTAGACCAGATATATGGTTACTGCCCTTATAGTTGTTTTTGTTACCAGCTTTGCTGTTGTCGGTTGAGTTGCTAAATGCCAGGAAGATGCTTGTAGCAAATGCAACGTAAACACAGCCTTTTCGCCAGACAGCTGCTGAGAGAGAGGGCAGCGTAAGACCTGCTGGGGTGCGGAGCAGAAAGGTAGCTTGGATTGCCATTCTCCCTAACCCAATTCATTTCTTCAAATGGTGATTCAAAGAGGACACCGACATGCTTAGAAGCACTGTGAAAACAAGTCTCCAACAACCATTTTTGTCTAGATATAGATCAGGCTTGTGTCATTGCAGCTTCCCAGATTCCTGAGCACTAAGTGTCATAGGCTGTCCCAGGAGAATCTTTTAAAGGTTTACATTGATCACAGTAAACTTTAGCCAGTATATAAAAGCCTGCAGTCCCTCTCCTCAGTAATCTGGGATCCTGCAAGGGCACAGCACTCATTGTCTGATGCACACCCTGCTCTCCGAGGGCGTAGAGTCAAGTTTATGTTCCCAGCTTTTATCATCAAGGCTTTTTTGGTCCAAGATATTTGATAGACCATCTGAATTTTCACCAGAAGAATCTATGTAAGATACCGAAGTACTCCCGGATGGCCCCCTAGGAGTGTAAAGGACCTGCAGGACCAAACAGCTGTCCCAGATCTCCTTGTTCATTAAACTTCGCACCATGCTTGCATTGTCGATGTATATCCAGCAGTACCTGTACCGCGGAAAGATACTGCCAGGTCAATGCATTCCATCCCAAATGCAACTTTTCTTCTAGGAACAGGTCAATGGAAGGAGGAGTCCCACTGCAGATGCTGACCGTATTGTATTAAAACATGTTCCTCATATTCCTTTTGAGGAACATATCTTATGCTCAGCCAGATGCCAGATACTGAATAAATACTATATAGACAGTAGTCACATTTCCTGAAACACTGTTTAAAGCAGTAAGTGTATCACATTAATTAAAATAATGCAATGCAAATAAGCAGAGGATCCTTCCACGAGACAGGATGGAAGAGAAATGTAGGGAGAAGAAAGGCTGATTTCTTACCAGTGACAGTGTTAAGGGCTTAAGGAGCGGTTCCGGTGTGACCCCTGTATTGAGTTGATGAGAACCATAGGGTATTAACTCTACCTTATTTTTTGGTTTCCGGGATATCCTTTGGCTTTGATTTGGGTACATTGCAGTGACACTCATGAGCAACATGAGTCCTCAGGAAGGTTACTGTTTGTATTCTTTTACTGCCTCAAACCTGTACTCTGTGGCACCAAGTGCAATCAAGGAAATGGTTGAAAGGAGACAGTACCACAAGAAAACCCACCTCACATTTGTTCTAGGGAGTTTTTCTTGTATTATTTGGATTATTTTTACTTCTTTATACTGGATAGAATTCCACATGAAATAGCCTGAATACTTTCTTTTTCGTTTGAGTCATTCACTCCATCCTGGAATAAACTCGATTAAATGGGCATCCACAGCCTGTATGCTGCTCTGTAAAAAACTTTTACAGCTTTTATTTTCCTTTCCTCTCTTACATAACACCAGTGTAATACACACGCACCTGAAAACCACATGAGGAAGGCAGGAAGGGGCTTTCCAGCAGCAAACCTCACTCTGGGAGCAGTCATCCTGCCACGGGCATCAGAGCCCCAGCATGCAGACCTGCGCTGCCCTGTCTACTCCCTAGCTGATGGACTAGTGTGGACCTGAAGCACAAAAACCCCTTGAGAAACCATGCATTTCCTTCAGCTGCCAAATGTCTGCAGCACTTTGTGAGACAATGAAATGAACCATTATGGTAACAAGCACTGAGAAAAGCAGCATCTCCAGGAAAACTTGTCTACTGATGGCAGCCTTAAACACCGTGGAGGGAGGTGCATTAAGGACACAAGCTGGACCTTGGCTTCCCTTCCCCTCTGCTCAGTATTTGAAGCAATAAGCATGCTCAAAGAAAATAATTCTGATGAACTGCTGGGCTTGGGTGCCTTTCTGGAGATGCAGCCAGCACCTCATGCCCCACGCCAGTTGCTCTTTCACGTCATGAGCTGCAGCAGAAGGCCTGTGTTCATCCAGCTGCTGGGTCCCTCCTAAAGCACAAAAAGACCAAGGAATACTAGGTCACTTGACACAAACCGGGGAAGACTCCCTGCTAGGGGTCAGAAGGTGTTCACCTGGAGCCTCTATGATTTGGCTTGAGTTTTGACTAAAGAGGGGGCAGTCTATCCTACTTCCAGGTCCACCTGATCCACTCCTGATCCAAAATGGTTTCTATTCTGGCTAACCAGACTGTAGGCTGCAGTCAGTTTAGGTACATCAGGAGGCGAAGCTCACCCATCACATGTGCGAAACGGTGCCATCGCTGCCCCCAGGTTTTGGAGTTCACCCATGTGTCTAACATACCCACTGCAGGTAGTTTTTTTCTGTTTTTATAAATGAAATTGTAGAGACATTCTTGTCCTTCTCAGAGGTAAATATTTTCTCTTCTTGAATGCTGTGTATTGCTTGTGTAAGAAATTCAGAACGGTTCAGATGCCCTTGGGATCCCCCAGGAGGTCTCTTGTGAGAGCTTTTTATAGCAATGAGAAGCTGTGTTTTATGCAAAGGGGTGTTCCTGTTACTTTGGGGCGCAGTAAGGTCTTTGTTGTTTTCACTGGGTTTCTTTCTTCTTCTTTTTCATCTCTTTATATCATTCTGCTCCTGTATCACCCACCTTTTTATCAGAGCTCGTTTCTGTAATAATATGAAAATTATCTGGATTATCTACCATCCACCATCTCCCAAATAATTTATGTAGACATTTCCAAGTATTTGACAAAGTTTCATGGCAGTGACCTGACTGCAAAGTTGAGAGTTATGAAATTAAGCTGTAGGCTGAACTTCCCGAAGGTCTGCTGAGCTCATCCTTCATGGGGAATTTCAGCTGCCTGCATGTCACACTATGTTTTCTCTGTCTCCAATTTCAGAGTCCATTTTCAGCTGGAACAGTACATGATTCTGGAGGTTTTGAAGTGGAGACAGAAATGCTTTGAAGTGATGGAAAGCTGTTGTTTATTATGTCAGTATAAGAATTAATAAATACAGTGGAGGTGTGAGGCCTTTTAAAAAAGAGTCTGTATTGAGTCACCTAATCCCTGCCAGCAGCTACATGGTTAAAAGTTGAAGGTCTTGTTACTCATTTGGTTGATAGTTCATTCAGGCCAGTTCTCTCTGTGACACTGAAGCACAGGTAGTGATTTAGTATGACAAATCGGCTAACAACCATGAAATCCTTGGTGAAATATTTAGAAAGCACAGCAGGACAGGAATGTCACGCAGTGTCCATTAAGACTACGGGGGGAAATATACCCTCCCTCCCAGAAAAACAAACAGCTCCAAATCCATCGTACCATCTGCATAGTTTCTTATTTAATTCAGATGTATTATACCTTGACACCAGCTTTATAGCCTGCTTTCTTACGTGAATATTGCACATTTGGAGGGAAATTTGTCCCACCGAGACGCCTCAGTACAGATAGATAGAGGAGAAATTCCTGTGCCGGCACAGGATCCCCAGCTCATTGGTGGGAAGGCATGAAAGATGTGATAAAATGCACAGCCATTGAAACTGGTGGGTCCATGTGAACCGAACCTGTTTGTACTTGCTAGACGCGCGTGTCTGTATGTGTGTGTGGCCCTGCGTGCGTACACGTGTGTGTGCGTATTCCCACGCATGGCTCAGCTGCGCGTGTCTGTATGTGTGTATGGCCCTGCGTGCGTACATGTGTGTGTGCGTATTCCCACGCATGGCTCAGCATCCCTCCTGGCTTCCGCTGTTGCTTCCCATTCGAGAGGAGGGAAACTAGTTCACTCCACCACGAAGTGCGTCTGCCAATACCGCGTGTACCTGCTGGATTTTTCGCAGGGGGTGTGAGGAAATAATTCCTGTGTATGAGACAACCTGAGAACCCTAGATTCAGATTGGAGAACCAGTATTTTATTACAGTGGAAGGTTTGATTTCGTTTTAATATGAGATCAGTTGCAGAATTGACATGGACTTCTGTGAGACTTTTGACAAAGAGAAATTACTGAGGTGGTCTGTTGACTGAGTCTAAAGCATGTCTTGTTTCTTTTTTTCTCCTCCTCTCCTCCTGCACCATCCCTGTGTACACAGGAGCTAACGCATCTGCTCCCGACCAGCTGAGCCTAGCATTAGCCTGGAACAGAGTAGACATCGCCCGCAGCCAGATCTTTATTTATGGGCAACAGTGGCCGGTAAAGTATATATACAGAATCTTCTACTGAAAGCATTTTATACCTCACACAATACTAAAACCATTGTGCTGGCAGCAGAGGTTTTAACACAGTTTAACGTGCATTTGAGTCATGTTCCCAGCCAAACACAAATTTCCCATCACAGCTGCCGAAGGCTGGTACAGTTACAGAGATGTTAATATGTTCCCTTGTTCAAGGAAATGGTGACATCTAGCGATGCCGTAACACTGAGAGACCACACCTTTACAGAAACGGGAAGCAATACTTTTATGCTGTCAAGCAACGATTCTGCAAGTTGAGAAAACCAGATATCTGCTTACAGCTGTACTACAGTGTTAGAATATAAATTAAAGGCAAAACTACTTTTTGCTCTTCAAGCTATATGCTTTTATATGCAAATATTTAATTTGATGATGATCAGACATCAAAAAAGAATGCTGTGCAGATGTTGTAGGACATTGAGCAGACCATGAGAGCTGATCAGCAATGTTACTCCAAACCTGAGCTGGTTTAAATTTCGTGGCCAGTACTGCTCTGTGTCAATCTGCCTGCTTCCCACCTGCCCCATCCTAAGCTTCAGCTGCCAGCTCTGTGGACAGGTTCCTTGGTCAGCATCATTCCCCTGGGAGGCACCGTGGGCAGAGCTTTTCTGTAGGAGTGAGAGGGCTGTAAATAGAGGGTTATTGAATGCCGTGTGGGGCAGACAAGGAGGAGTCAACTCCCGGCTTGTGCTGCGGTTTTCAGTGGTGGCAGTCATCCAGAAAAAAACCAGAAGCTCTCTGTCTCTAAATGTCTCTAACTTGAAGCCCACCTTACCTTCATTTGGAGGCTTTAATTGGATCACAATAATCATTACTGTGACACTCGTTTTGCCACTGCCAAGAAAATTTCATATGCTACATTACAAGAGCATTTACAACTCCCCATGGAAAAATTTTTAACAAAAGGAAAAGCTTCTGTTTAAATATCCTTGCTTTAAATGTTGTTTCTGGAGCTTGTTGCCTTCTAAAGCTAGTCTCAAAAATCCTTGCCTTTTCTGTTATGGAATGAGCAGGACTCCTCATCTTGCCTCAGTACTGGGCGTAAGTACCCATCAGAACATAGGAGGGATTTTAATGGTACTAAAATGCCATTATCATTATTGGTCCATCACCACTTCATAGCAAAAATCTGACTAAATGCTGCAAGCCGCAATCAATTTGCAAGCTAAAAGTTGGATTTATTAGATAATTTCTCTTTTTTCTAACTCCCAGTCTGTGAAAGATAGAAACGGAGAGGTTTTGCAGAAGAACACCTCTTGCATTCAGCCCCTCAGAGACATGCTAATTGTGAAGCTATTTCTGCTTCTTCAGTGTCAAAAGTTGCCTTGAGTTTCTACACCATGAACAGAGGAAAAAGCTAGTAAAGACAAAATTAAAGTGAGTGTGTGTGCACATAACAAATATACCCAATATAAATAAAATGTGTGCCAGGAAAGTAAGAAATAAAGATAACAATGAGATGGTGAGTCGTGTGATGGACTGGTCACCATTTTTCTGGGTTCCAGTTCCTCGATCCTAATCAGGATTTCCTAGAGCATGTTGATCTTGACACTCTGACACTCGTTTTTTAAGTGCCGTCATGAATTAGAGAAACCGATATAAACTAAAACTGCAATATTATCCCATTTTAAGCTTAGCAGAGCAACCCTCAGAATTTTGTCAGGATTCCCAGCTTGTGCCAGGTTGACGGTCCCGGCGGACACAGCCTGCAGTGCCCAGGAATGGCCTGAATTAATCGTTTGCTTTGCAGGTGGGCTCCCTTGAGCAAGCAATGCTGGATGCACTGGTGTTGGACAGAGTGGATTTTGTGAAATTGCTCATAGAAAATGGAGTAAGCATGCATCGTTTTCTCACCATCTCCCGGCTAGAGGAATTGTACAACACGGTAGGGCCAACCTAAAGCAACTTTTCTGTCTCTGTGTTCATTGTTCTAGCTCCCTCTCATATTACAATGACATGATGATCCAGAAGGCAGCCAACATCTCCTGTGGAAATTGCCCATGTTAAAAGTCCACATTGTCTCTCAGCTTTGTCTCTCAAGTAATGGAACACACTGTGTCTTGCTCACCTGATCTGCTGTATGGATGTGGTGAAACATGGAGAAAATGAGCCCCACAGAGTACCAGCTGATTTCTGGTCATTGCAATTCCAGTGTGATAGACCTGAGACTTAGGCAGATGACACTGGCTGGAAGACAGTAACTGGCAAGTCAGGACACAGGATGGTGATCTGTGACTCCTGACAGCATAAACCCTTGTGGTTTCAGAAAGATCTTGCAACTGTTAATAAAAAATTTGCTATAAACCAAAGAGAACCAAACTTTGTGTGATAATACTCTGAATTTACAAGTGAAATATGATTTCAGAAGGTCCGTTGTAGTGAAGGACTCACCCGTGTCCTCACCGAATGTTCCAAAAATTATAGTCTTGACTTTTAAAAGCCTGAGTACACGTTTATATGCTTGCCCTTAAAATGAACAGAAAACTGCACAGGTTCGAATTGGTTCTGGGTTCTCCACAGCGAAACACATTCCAGCATTCTCTGCGTTATTGCCAACCAAGGGAACCAGTAAGTTCAAATTGCTTAAGTGGTATGGAGAAAAATCGTGAAGCATTTTCTGGTTCTTAAGACTGCTAGTTCTGTCTGTTGGAGGGAGGCTGTGATAGAGTGCACAGCCCATTTCAAACAGGTTTTTTCTGCCAGTACTTTTCAAAGCGCTGCCGTCATAAGCTGCCACACTGGGCTGTTACCCAGAGGTATTTCACGGGTGGTGACCAGAAGTCAGTCTTTCAAAAATACCGTATATTGAAGTAGTCCATTAAATGTGTGCAGAATATGGAAGAACAGGTCCCGGTACCATGCTTGAGACAGATTCTCATCTGATCTTTCACTGGCTTAGACTTTGCATATCAGCTGGGGTCTGTGTGTTCAGAACAGAAAGCCTATGAGCTCTCTTGCTGCAGAGATAAGCGTTGTAGTTCTTGTACCAAAGCCAGTTTTTACAGGGAGTAATTTTGAGGAAACTCTTCAGTTCTACAGTTGAAAGAGGCCTTTTCGAACAAGTTTATTGTTAGCTATAGAAATCACAATAAACTATTCATGCAGGAGTTTCAAAAGACCCAGGCTGTGAAATGCCTAAACTACCAATTATAATATATATAACCTAATGCACCCCTAATAGGCTCAGCACCAAAAAAATTAAAAGGCCAGTTGAAAAATTAAACCTTATCGTGAGCCCTGAGAGTGACCTGGGAAGCTCCAAACCAGTGAATCTGACTTCTGCCATGGCAAGAAATCTGCCATTTGTAAAAATACAATAGAGAATAGAATTAATAGACAAGGGGATCAATTTTTTTCAAGAAAGAGTTTATCTGGGTTCTGTAGGAAAAGCCTTAGAAAGCCATTACCATTTCTGAAGTCAACATGCAGGAGAATAAGGCTGCTGTACTTGGTCGACCTCTTTTTGCAAAACCTCTTCGACAATATTACAAACCGTCCGAGATTATTAAAGAAATTTAGCCGTCATGGCACAGATGATAAGGGGTGCTTGTGGTTTGAAAACTACTTGAATGGTAGAAGACAGAGAGTAGAAGTACATGGGCTGTTCTCACCAGAAAAGGACATTGTGACCAGGATCATGAAGGACTCTGACCTGGGACCGCTGCTGTCCAGCCCGTTTAGAGATGATCTGAAAGATAGTAACTACTGAAGGGACAGTGTTTGCGGGTGATCAGCACTGCTCAGGGTAGGCAAATCTGAAGCAGCATATGAAGAATCACAGGGAAGTCTCATCGTGGTAGGTGATGGAGTTTACATATAATGTAGCATAAGCAAGTCCAGAGCGATGTGTGCATAGAAGCACTCGCTCTGCACATATGCCATGATCTCATCTATCATCACATACAGCCGAGAGGACCTCCCATTAAAGTCTCTGAAAATATCAACAACAGTCAAAAACACAACAGAAAAGAAAGTACTTCTCCACATGACTGGTAATCGAAATCATGGGAATCTGCTGCAGAATGTTCTGCGTCTCAAAAGGAGATTGGACAAACTGGACTGTGCTTGCTGTTAGTGGCTTTCGGATGAGTCAGCCTAGATGCAGTGTCAGGCTCACGGGCTCTCTGAGCGACCAGCGGTGGAAGCGGAGTCTCTGACTGCGGGAAAGCTGGTTTTCCTTCCTCTGTCTCCCAGAGGCTGTGCTGGGCTCCTGCTTAGCCTAAACCAGGAGCCTAATCTGGTATAGGGGACCTCAGTTTTCACCCAGTGTGGCAGTTCTTTTCTTACTGAAGGGCTTTGTACAAAAGAAGAAGCAGGTGAAATAATGCTCTTGTAATTGATTGTTTTTTAATTGATAACACTGTACAATTGAAGTGGTCTCAGTTGCCTGATTTTTAAACTGGTAAGATGAGTAAGCCATGTCAGCACTTATGTCTTGCGTGTCTTTGGACAATGCAAAACTATTTTATTCTTCTTTGTTTGTCCCTTGCAGAGACACGGACCATCCAACACTCTGTATCATCTAGTCAGGGACGTCAAAAAGGTAAGAGTCAAACAGACGGTAGGTTGGAGACGATGCCATGACTGCTGTTTGTAGCTAGATACAATCTCTGTTTTGCATGAGCTTTCAGTCAGAGCCTTCTCCTTCCTCTGCCATTACACAGTGTCCTGTTTGTACGTACCAAATATGACTTTTTTGCGTATGAAGTACAATTAGCAAGTTACTTGTCTTGCTTTCTGTGTGGTTTTAGATGCTTCGGTAATAGTGCTTCTGCTAGCAAAATGGCAGGCTTTTAAATGCTGTGTGGATTTATGCTGTTATCTGTATTTTTTCATACCTGCAACTGTTGTCAAAGCTATTTTCCGTGTTGGTAGTTTACTTCCAAGCCTGTAAAATAGCCCTTATCCTTCTGCTGGATCCTAGTTTGTTGAAATGGTTCCTTGTTCTGTGTTGTGTGGGATCTCATAGCCACGTTCCTCAGCAGAAATACGCAAGAAGAAGTAGTGCAGCTTTCCCTTGCCCTCTTACCAAGTTAATTCCAAGCATCTCAAGTTATAAAGAGCCATTAGGAGGACAGGGGATAGAAACACAGAAAGCTAGAGTGACAGCAAGGAGATACCAAACACCTTTAGAAATGTGTTCAGGATTAAAAGTGTTACAGCAACAGCAATGAATGAAAATCCCTCATCCTCTAAATATGTGGATCGAGTAAGGAGAGTGAACCTGCAACTGACCTCATCAGCTTCAGTATTCTCCCAAAGCATGTACAGATTACAACCTTGCACATTGCATCAATCAAACCTCAAAGGCAGCGTACTTGAAAAGGAGATTTCTGTACATGGGACTAAGGAGAAGATTGGAAAAAGAATGAAGATTTTTATAAGAGCACAGGTTTTCATGGTTTATTCTGTCACATATGAGCAGAAGCAAAGGCAGCTAGGGAAGGAGAGTGGCAATGCTTCATATGTCATCTTTCTGTTAAAAAATTCTGTGGAATAATCAATAGTCACGTTTAGGGAGGTTCTGGTGGTTCTCTTTGGTTAGTGTGTTACGTGGCACCTTCATTGTTCAATTATTTGTATTGTATTAAGTGACCGTCAGAAAGTGTGAAGTGCCTGCAGAAGGAACCGGAACTATTCTTAGGCACGAATTACCCTGCGTGGAGCAGAGTACAGCTAGAATGCATTTAGACTGCCTGCTCCTCTTGGAGTGCGAAGACTTTGAGTCTGCGAGGTCTGTTAGCCTGAGCCAGTAAAGGCCGGGAATCACAGTCTTAAAGATTATTTACAGTAATCGGAGCGTACTTAAATTTTGCATATATTAACAAGAAAAAGTACTTCTCGATAACTCTGGTTTAGAGACAACAGTGCTTATCTCTCTTTTCGATCCTCTGAATTCCATAACACCATATGGCGACAAACCTGCCTGCATCGTTTGCATCACGGCCTTTTTGACAGCTCCGCTCAAGGGTACATGACTTGACATAGGGGACTGACTTCCTTCCCATGCCAGCCGATGCATCCATCCAGACTAAGCAGGAGGAAACAGTAGCTGTGCCTGACATCCTGTCTGTGAGCAGAGGTAGCCCTCTACAGGAGGTTTTAAAAAAATCATTCCCTGGCTCAGCTAGCTAACGAAGATGAGTAGAAATTAACAGTTGGATTTTTTCTTTAATCCAAAAATTGTGTATAATCAATATATATTAATCCCACTCTGGGTTGATGTATGTTTTCAACGTTCTTTATTTTGAACTGCCTCTGTATGTCTACATTTCCAGAGAACTAACAATACAGAATTTTTAAAGTATTATTTTTTCCTCACCATGCAAAACCAGAGGCTTGGTACCTGATGAATATAAAAATCACTCTTAAAGTGAAAAACAGTGTAATTGGTTAGCTACAGTTTAAAGTTGAAGTTTCTTCAGGAAAAGAATAATGCATTAGTACTGAAGAGCTTGTCCCAACATTAAAAGGTTAGTTGATTATTAACTGGCGTACCAATTGTACCCAAAAACCAAACCTTCTCCTCTGTCATTCCTGGCCACGTTGACTGTACTAAAATCAGCCCATCCAAATTTTTCTGTTCTTGAAGAGCTTCTGGCCCTCTTGCACCGCTGTGCTTCATTTACAGGTACGCTCACCGCTGCCAGGTAGTTCAAGGCGTCTGCTGATACAGCAGATGCTCTGGCAGATGTGTAACTCCTCTCACAAGGGTGGTCCAATTAGCTTTACTAGGGCTATATGTCTGTCATACGTGTATGTCTATAAAATCTGTACTCCTCCTGTGAATCTGTGAGGTTTCGTTAGTAAAGTGTTTCATTATTATCTGGGAGGTTTAGATGCGCCTTTTGTTAAAGTTACTCCACTGGAAATTTTTTATCCAAATTACTGTATGAAATTTTAGAAATCAGAAGTACTATATCAAGAAGTTCGTGCTTTCTAACATGCAGCACCCTGATTCCCGTTGTGCTTTCTTAATAGCTGAAGTATTTTTTGTCACTTAATAATACAAGAGGATTTAAATTTAGTCTTACATTAGCACAGCGGGAGTCTGTTGAAGAAGTACAACTCTGTCTTGGACCTACATTCTCGCTTCTGCCAGTGCCTTCATCCTTGTTCTAGTAAAAGTGTCATTGCCTGTCTCCCCATGAGCATTCTGGGGAGATAAGAATAATATGAGAAAATGAACAAACAAAACCCTAGCAGGATTTAATTTTGAGATTTAAGTTATTTTTCTTTGAACAGTTCAGAATAAAAATGACTGAGCTGAAGTAAACTAACCT
>NW_010429553.1:19074-21677 GCF_000710305.1 Buceros rhinoceros silvestris
TAGTGATTCCAGTATCCATCAGATGAGCCAAGAGTAGGAAGAGTGCAAAAGGGTATGCCAAGGGACGTTACAGAAAGGTAGTTGGCAGCTCACCTTTTGCCGTTAAATTTGCTTGATCTCCTCTTCCTTCTAATCCCAGCGCGCTGCAAGGCGTGGTACTACCGCCCTCTCCTTACTCAGCCTTCCAGCCTTCCATGCTGTTTAAACCATGGTGAGCTGGAAGGGAAGTAATCATTGCTCTTCCTGACGAGAGCAGAAGAGGAGGAAGGATCTTCACATCCGTTTCATCTCTGCTGCAGAACCAGTTGCCATCTGCTCTCCATTAGTGATTCTTTCCTCTGAATATAATATGCACAACTGCAGATACCTGGAGACGTACAGATATTTCCAGCAAGTCATGGCAGTCGTAAAAGTGCTCTGTGTGAATTACAAACCTTCTTTTGATGACCACCAGAAAAGAGATATAGACTAACTGTAGTCTGTGCTGTGTACCATTACAGAAAATGTGATTATTTTATTACAGTGCACTGAAGAAGTTTGAAGCTAACAATTATACCTGGTCCTTCTGCAATGTTGACTATACAAGTTATTTTGTGCTAGAATATTTTTCTCTTTTTCAGAGACTACCACTCACAGTTCACAGGAAGATGATTTACGACTTTTTCCACATTTAATTTGTAGTCACATCTCTTGCACAGTGACATACAGAACAGGGAGGGTTCTGTAAATCTGCAGGGTTCTTAATGAGATCTCTAGATCTGGGTGAAATATTCACAGTTTACTGAATCATGCCTCTTTTCTGGTAGAGAACTGCTCACTGAACCACAGATGGTCATCTGAACAATTTGGGGGCAGTAATCTAGAGAATGAGGCAAACTTCCATTTGGGGACATTCTCTTCCCGCTGGCTTTTTCCTCCTGTAAAAAGATGAGAGTCTTCCCTGTGGAGGTCCCAGAGGGGGACAGAAGAGCAGATGAGCCCGTGCTGGGGCTTTGTTTTTCCATCACCAGAGAGCCCCCAGAGTGCTTCACCAGCACATCCATGAGACCAGCCCACTCTGAAATTGTCTCCCCGCTACTGGAGAACGGAAGTGTCCAGTTAACTCAAAGGCAGGCTCAGGTTCACATGCAGTAAGAGACAGTCTGTTACTGAGATCTTTCTTCGTAGTTTTGCAACCTGTAAGTATTGGAGAGCTCATAGCTTTACCGTTGCTGTTTCCAGGCTTGACAGTGAAGAGATGGAAAATGCATGCAAGGGAGTCCGCAAAGTGAGGGTAGTAAGACATGGGCGTATTTACCATTATTTTTCCCTTCAAAATAAAAGGTGCAGGCTGAAGGCTGAAGACATTGTATGTGCGTGTGTGTGTGTGTGTGTGTGTGTGTGTGTGTGTGCGTGCGTGTGTGTGTGTGTGTGTGTGTTTGTGTGAGTGTATATAGGTATTACGTTCAACAGAGGGTACGAAAGAAAAGAAAACAGAAGAGCAAGCGTCTTGAGATTTTTTGCAGGATTGTGCTAATGACCCTTACTAAAAGCACAGATCACCTCTTGGGAAACAATCTCCTTGGCACTCCTGGGAATTAGGTAGCAAGTTTGCTGTGCTTAGAGGGGCTTTCAGTAAAATATATTGGGAGTCCAGGGATGGACCATGCAGGAAAATCACTAGGCCTATAGTTTTCTTCTTGAACATAACCCCAAATAGTTAGCCACAGATATTTTATTTTTATGACTTTTATCTTTTCATACACAGGGATGTTTTCCTTATACTAGGTGTGGAATTTAAGCAAAGATATGTGTTCATCAGTGCATAACCCCAAGAACAGATGCTAAGAGACTCCCCTTGCCTTTAGCAACTAGCAGGAATAATAACTCATGCACTGTGTCAGCCCTTGTGTGTGGACCAGACAGCTCTTTCCCCCCTGCCCTTCCTTCCCTGGAACACAGGAAAGAAACGCTGCGGGATGGGAAGATCACACGCAGGAGCTGGTTCCATGTGAAAACACAGTATTGCGTGATGTCGCTTCACTGTGCCTTAGTGCAGAGGGGGCAGTCCAAAGAGATGCCAGCAGAGACGTGAGATGCCAGGACAAGAGTTGTGGGGGACAGATGGTGCAGAAGAGGTGCTATCTTCCAGGACTAGAGTCCAGCAACTGTGCCTGACCTTTCAAGTGTGCTGATCCTCATGCTTTTTGTTCTGTAGTTGTGTTCCTTGTTTCCCCAGCTGGAAAATATGAGTACTGAGTACTGACGTTATCTTCTGTTACTTCCAACAAATTCTTCACCTTCTTATTTAACTTATGTCTTCTTTCCAAGCGAGAATATCCGGGTTTCGGTTGGATCTATTTTAAGGTGAATTAATTAACCAGCATGATAATACATTCCTGGTTTTTTACTATTTAATTTGTTTTATTCTAACATCATTACAAAGTACTTTTGACAACACAAATAATAAGCATTTCTTCCTCTCCCACCATCCTTCCTGTTTTCAATGCAGGGAAACTTGCCTCCTGACTATCGGATAAGTCTGATTGATATTGGTTTGGTGATAGAGTACCTGATGGGAGGAGCATATCGTTGCAATTACACCCGAAAGCGGTTCAGAACAC